>NC_141027.1:41187500-41350000 GCF_052040795.2 Danio rerio
AGAGTGAGCTGTTCCCTTTAAATCCTCTGGCAAAAAACCTTACACACTCACTTTTTCCTTTTAGATGGGCAGTTGATGGATTTAAGTATTTAGGTATCATTGTGACCAAATCTTTAAGTGGAATGTATGTCTCTAATTTTATCCCGTTACTTAAAAATTGTGAATCTGACATGGAACGCTGGTCCAAACTTCCCTTTTCTCTTGCTGGACGCATAAGCCTAATCAAGATGATTGTTCTTCCCAAGTTTTTGTACTTATTCCAACACATTCCAATTTACCTTAAGAAAAAGTTTTTTATAGATTTGGATAAATGTATCACCTCCTTTTTATGGGGAAATAAACCAGTTCGAATTAAGAAATCTATTTTGCAGCTCCCTAAAAACAGAGGGGGTTTTGCACTTCCAGATTTCTTACATTATTATTGGGCTTGCAATATTCAAAAGATTTTATATTGGAGGAACAATATAAGTTCTGAACTTCCGTGTTGGGTTTATCTGGAACTGTCTTCAACTCGCCTTTCTCTGAGCTCTGTTTTATCCTCTCAATTACCGTTACCTGCAAAGGTCAGCTCAAATTTAGTAGTATCCCAATCAATTAAGATATGGACTCAATTTAGGAAACACACAGGTTTACATAGGTCCTCCATCCTTTCTCCAATATTTAAAAACCACTGTTTTGCACCATCTAATACAGACGCAGCTTTCAGAGTATGGTTTAATAAGGGCATAAAAACAATCGATGACCTCTATGAGAGTGGCATTTTCTCATCCTTTAATAACCTTTCTAAAAGATTTGATCTACCTAATTCACACTTATTTCGTTTTTTTCAAATCAGGCACTTTGTGCAAAAACTCTTTCCTCATTTTCCAAATCGACCTCCTGAATCTCCATTAGATAACTTATTAAAGCTTGAACCACACTCAAAACATTGCATTTCTACCATTTATAACCTGAATCACAATATTAACCCAAGCTCTGCAAATCAAGCCAGAGGTGCTTGGGAAGAGAACTTAGGTTTTCAGTTCTCTGATGAACACTGGGAGCATATTCTTGAGCTCACACATACCTCTTCTATATGTGCAAGACATGGGCTAATACAATGTAAGATCCTACACAGGGTTTACTACACTAATGCTAGACTTGCTAAAATATACCCTTCTGTCAGCGATGCATGTAATAGGTGCAAACAATCACCAGCGGATCTCATCCATATGTTGTGGGAATGCCCCAAATTATTTGTTTATTGGACTAAAATATTTAAAACTTTAAAAGATGCATTCGGCATAGATCTGGATACAAATCCACTTTTGGCCATTTTTGGGTTTGCAGTAAATGCCAACCTTTCAGTAATGGTCCAAAAGGCTTTAGCTTTTACTACTTTAATAGCGAGACGTCTCATTCTTTTAAAGTGGAAACATGTCACTCCACCATCTTTTGATGCATGGATAAAAGAAGTGTTTACTTGTATTAAATTGGAAAAGATTAGACTATCACTTACTGGTTCTTTAAAGACCTTTGACAAGTTGTGGCGCCCCTTTTTAGATTATCTACTAGCAAACTCTCTTGATTCTGAAACTGAGCAATAACATAGGAATAAAAACATATTTATTATTTATTTTCATCTTATTTAGTTATTTATTTTTTTAAATTTTTTTTTTATCATGGTTAATTATTAATTTTATTTATTATTATTATTATTTTATTTTTATGTTTTGCTTTGTTTTTTTTTTTTTTTTTGTTTTGTTTTTTTTTTCAACAGAGGCTGTTGAGGGAGGGAAATGTTCAACTGGGGTTGGGGTAGGGTAAACACTAACATGGATGGATAATTATAAAATGACTGTTATGGTTGATATTCCAAGTAAAAACCTAATAAAAGAAATTTGAAACAAGTGTAAAAAAAAAAAAAAAAAAAAAAAAAAAAAAAAAAAAAAGTCATGTGTAACTTATGAATAAAACTATGTGTTTTAGTATACAGAAGTGTTTTCTAGAGATTCAGGATAATTGAGAACATTAAAACTGGCCTTAGATGTTCCATTAAACTAACAAATGTCTTTGCTCTGTATGATTATTAGCAGAATCTAAGCCTTGAACAAATCCCTAATATAAAACACACAGAAACATGTCTAAACCATCTCTTAAAGCAAGTTTGTCTGGAGTTTATTGAGCTCTATTAATAGATTTTGGAAAGCTGATTTTGCTTTTGAAGCTACTACAAGACTTTAGAGCCTGTAAAACAAGGTAAGGATGTTAAATAAGCTCACAAATACACTCTTGGACTTTCTCAATCATTTGTTTTAATTTTTTCTTATTTGCTTTTTTGGTTTAAACTATTCTGATTATCACATAAGTATGTTATTGTGCAGCAATGATCCGTTGTTACACCAAAATAAAACCCCAAACAGTAGTAACAGGACCAAAAGCTCAAGTGTGAAGATTAAAATTATGGTGGAGATTTTAAATAGAAAACCAGCTACAATTTCAGTTCTTTGACAATGGGTTTTCCAAATGGAGCCCTCTTTCAGTCATAGTAAGGGAAGCTGGTCATTCTAATTCTGTGATTTCTAGAAAATAGCATCTTTACAATGTCTCCAACTCAAGTACCCCAAAAAGACTGGACATCCACAAAAAGCAAATGCATGAGAGGACTTGATAATGTAGAGAATCTCAATAGACGACTAACACTGCAGCTGGATCTGTGTGTTTTGAACATACTGTATGCTGATATTCAGTAATTCAATATATTATGATAATAAAAATGAACAATATAAATATTCTGGGCAATTGAAAACACTGTGAGTAATTATTTATTATTTAAAATTATAGGAATATTTTTTAAATATTTTAAGTGTTTTAAGAATATTTAGATTATTGTTTATTAACATTATTACATTATTCTGGCCTACAAAGTTAAACATCCAGTGACTATAATGTAGGCCTCTTGTTAGTCAACTCTGTACAGTAAGGTTCCGTGTTAACATCAGATAATTTAACTAAAGTCAATGTAATGACAGCTACAAAACTTTAGTGTTACCCATTGTACTTTATCTTCATTTTGCAATATAATTAGTTTTAAGCATTGATGTACTCTAAACATGTGAATGCAATAGAGCTGTACATCAAGTATTTTTAGGTTACTATTTGTTAAAATAATCTTTTAAGTCAATATGGTGATAATCGTATATGACAAAAATGTACACAACAAGTACATTTGACACCGTCAGAATGCCAAGTGCACAGTCAATGTAAATGTTTAAGATTTGTACTGAAAGTCTTGCCACTGATTAAATCTCTCATCAGCAGAAAGAATCATAATACTAGACTACTATGAGGAGCACGTTGATTTGACAGAGAACCTGTGTAGTTTTTACTTTAGTTATGACAGCAAATATAATTCATTTGATTTGGTAAACATTGAGTTTGTTGGTTGTGAGAGATTAGCGATGTCTGTGAGAGACTAGTGATGTCCTGTTAGTGATGTCTGTGAGAGGCAAGTGATGTCCTGTTAGTGATGTCTGTCTGTGAGAGACTAGTGATGTCCTGTGAGAAACTAGTGATGTCTTGTGAGAGACCAGTGAAATCCTGTAAGGGATGTCTGTAAGAGACTAGTGATGTCTCTTGCGAGACTAGTAGTGATGTCCTGTGAGAGACTAGTAATGTCCTAAGAAAGACTAGCGATGTCATGTGAGAGACTAGTGATAGCCTGTGAGAGATTAGTGATGTCTGTGAGATACTAGTAGTGATGCCCTGTGGGAGACTAGTGATGTCCTGTGAGAGACTTGCAGTGATGTCCCATGACAAACTAGTGATGTACTATGAGAGACCAATGATGTCCTGTGAGAGACTAGTGAAAGCCTTTGAGAGACTAGTGATGTCCTGTGAGAAATTAGTAGTGATGTACCGTGACAAACTAGTGATGTCCTATGAGAGACCAATGATGTCCTGTAATGGACTAGTGAAATCCTACTAGAGACTAGTGATGTCCAGTGAGAGACTAGTGATGTCCTGTTGGTGATGTCCTGTAAGAAACTAGTAAAATCCTATGAGAGACTAGTGATGTCCCGTGAGAGACTAGTGAGGTATTGAGAAAAACTAGTAATGTATTGTGAGATTCTAGTGATGTCCTGTGTGAGACTAGTGTTGTTTGTGAGAAACTAGGGATGTGAGACTAGTGTTGTCTTTGAGACACTAGTGATGTCCTGTTAGTGTTGTACCGTGAGAGACTAGTGATGTCCTGTTAGTGATGTCCTGTGAGAGACTAGTGTTGTACCATGAAATACTAGTGATGTCCCGTGAGAGACTATAGTTATTTCCAGTGAGAGAATAGTGATGTTCTGTGAGAGACTAAAAGTGATGTCCCATGAGAGACTAGTGATGTATTGTGAGATACTAGTGATGACCTGTGTGAGACTAGTGTTGCCTGTGAGAGACTAGTGAGGTCCTGTGGGAGTCTAGTGATGTCCTGTTAGTGTTATCTGTGAGAGACTAGTGATGTCCTGTGAGAGACTAGCGTTGTACCGTGAGAGACTAGTGATGTCCTGTTAGTGATGTCCCGTGAGAGACTAGTAATGTCCTGTCAGTGTTGTCTGTGAGACATTAGTGATGTCCTGTGAGAGACTAGTGATGTCCTGTGAGAGACTAGCGTTGTACCGTGAGAGACTAGTGATGTCCTGTTAGTGATGTCCCGTGAGAGACTAGTAATGTCCTGTCAGTGTTGTCTGTGAGACATTAGTGATGTCCTGTGAGAGACTAGCGTTGTACCGTGAGAGACTAGTGATGTCCTGTTAGTGATGTCCCGTGAGAGACTAGTAATGTCCTGTCAGTGTTGTCTGTGAGACATTAGTTATGTCCCATGAGAGACTAGTGGTGTTCTGTTAGTGTTGTCTGTGAGAGACTAGTGATGTCATGTGAGAGATTAGTTATGTCTAGTGAGAGACTAGTGATGTCCTGTTAGTGATGTCCCATGAGAGACTAGTGATATCCTGTTAGTGATGTCCCGTGAGAGACTAGTGGTTCCCTTTTAGTCTTGTCTATGGGAAACTAGTGATGTCCTATAAGAGACTAGTAAAATCCTATGAGAGAATACTGATATCCTACGAAAGACTAGTGATATCCCGTGAGAGACTAGTGATGTTTTTGAGACACTAGTGATGTCCCATGAGAGACTAGTGGTGTCCTGTTAGTGATGTCTGTGAGTGACTAGTGATGTCCTGTGTAAGACTAGTGGTGTCTTGTGAGAGACTAGTGATGTCCCATGGAAGAGATTAGTACTGATGTCCTATTGGTGATGTACCGTCAGAAATTAGTGATGTCCGGTGACAGACTAGTGAGGTCCCATAAGAGACTAGTGATGTCCCTTGAGAGACTAGTGATGTCCTGTGAGAGATGAGTGATGTCTGTGAGAGATTAGTGATGTCCTGTGAGGGACTAGTGATGTTTTTGAAAGACTAGTTATGTGTCGTGAGAGACTAGTGATATCCTATGAGAAACCAGTAATGTCCTGTAAGAGACTGGTGATGTCCTGTTAGTAATGTCTGTGAGAGAATAGTGATGTTTTTGAGAGACTAGTTATGGCCTGTGAGAGACTGGTGATGTCTGGGTAGTGATGTCCTGTGAGAGAATAGTGATTTCGGGTTAGTGATGCCTTTGAGTGACTAGTAGTTTTGTCCTGTGTAAGACTAGTGATGTCTTGTGTGAGACTAGTGATGTCCTGTGAGAAACTAGTGAAATCCTGTGAGAGACTAGTGATGTCTGTGAGAGACTAATGATGTCCTGTAAGAGACTAGTGATGTCCCGTGAAAGACTAGTGTTATCCTGTTAGTGATGTCTATCAGAGATGAGTGATGTCCCATGAGAGACTATTGATGTTTTTTTAGAGACTAGTGATGTCCTGTGAGAGACCAGGGATGTTTTTGAGAGACTAGGGATTTCCTATGAGAGACTAGTAGTGATGTCCAATAAGAGACTAGTGATGTCCTGTGCGAGATTAGTAGCAATGTCCCGTAAAAGACTAGTAGTGATTTCCTGTGAGAGACTAATGATGTACTGTGAAAGACCAATAAAGTCCTGTGAGAGACTAGTGAAGTGATGTAGAAATAGAAGTGATGTCCTGTGAGAGAGTAGTAAAATTTTGTGGCAAACTAGTGATGTCTTGTGAGAAAATGATGTCTCATGAGAGACTAGTGATGTTTGCAAGAGACTAGTGATGTACTGTGTGAAACCAGTAATGTCCTAGGAGAGACCAGCGTTGTCCTGTGAGAGACTAAAGTGACTAGTTCCGCAGGTGTACTGAAGTTATTCAGCTCACTTCCTTATTTACTTCCTACATTTTTTTCACTGCGGTAAACTAGAAATTTTCCTTGCAATAGTTTTGCGCTGCAATCATTACTGTTGTCAAATTATTTCAACTGTTTTAAACAAATAGTATTTTAAGTGCCTTGATTATTGTTATTAAGTGCCTTCTTTTTTATTCATTTATTTTCCTTCGGTTTAGTCACTTTATTAATAAGGGATCGCCACAGCAGAAAGAACTGCTAACTTATCCAGCATATGTCTTACACAACAGATGCCCTTCCACCTTCCAACCCAGTACTGGAAAACACCCAAACACTCTCATGACACACATACATTACTACCAATTTAGTTAATTCAATTCACATATACCTCATGTTTTTGGACTGTGGGAAAACAAAGCACCAGGAATATACTGTGACAATACAGAAACTTTCTGTACTGCCCCTATTTTGTGTTTACTTCCTTTGTCACTGCCTTTTATAATGAGTTCATCCCCATTGGATGCTACAACCAATTACGATGATGTGAAATTATATAAAAGGGTTTTTTTTTTTTTTTTTCTGAGAGAGAGAGTTCTGACCTCCAGTGTGGGAGTGGTGTTTGCGTCACCAAGTTGCGTTGCGGGTGTGGCTCTGCCTGGGTCTGAGGAAGCTGAGGAAGAGATGCGGCGATGCTCAAGTTTTCACTGACTTGTCCTTTATAGCCACCGTAACACCAAGTTTCCTGGTAATTGCTGACGAGTGCCAGTCTTACGTTACCTTCGTGTTGAAAAATTACCGGTGCGATGTGTTAGGACACCTCCGAAAACGGCTGCCTGTTCATCATTTCTATCCGTTCTGCCAAGTCACCTGCCAGCCAGTGAACTGCTGACGTGTAACCTCCTGACATCACCACTGCAAGCCTCTTGGGTCAGTTTCACTCATACACTTACATACATACATTCTCCACCCAACCTCCCTTTATTTCATTTAATTAGTTATTTGAGAAATTTGAAAAGTTTTGTTTATTTATTTCTTGGTGTATTTGTTGTTGTTTTTTGAGAGGAATCTTGTTTTGGGTTACTTAAAATGATTGTAGGATATTGACTATATAAATATTTATTTTTGGTATTGTTGTTACTTGTAGTTGTATTTGCCATTTAAATTAATTCATTAAATCTTTCTAAGTGGAATTCGATTTTCTTGTTCTTATTTCGTATGGTTCTATGTTACTGTATGTAACGGAGGGTCTTGTATAAGTTTTGTTTTCGCTATCCTGGGTAATTAATTATAGTTAGATTTATTTGTGGCAAGGTTTAAAACTTGTCTGGCACCCGAAATCATGCATAAAATTTGTTAATATATGTATGTTATATTATAATATATTTTATTTTTTTTTGCCCGAGGGTGACTGCGTTAGAGGGAGATATTACCAGACGCACCGCCTCAACAGCACCTTCCGTGGTTCAGTGGTAGAAATCTCGCCTGCCATGCGGGAGACCCGGGTTCGAATCTAACCTAAGAGTTATTAATTAAAAATTTTTTTTTTGTGTGTGTGACCACCGTTACAATACCCACACAAAAACATGAGGAGAACATGCAAACTCTACACAGAAATGCCAACTGGTCCAACTGGGACTCAAACCAGCGACCTTATTGCTGTGAGATGACAGTGCTAACCACTGAGCCACCACAGAACATTATCCTGCTTATTATATAAACATATGTATATTTTTAAAAATAAACACATCTGTAAATTATATTTAGGTGGTTGAAAAAATTGCAGTATATAGTACTATAATGCAATACAGTATGTAATGTAATTCAGGAGGTCAAATGAACTTATTGTTATTCTGATCAAAAGTGATGCTGATAAATTGCTAGATAAAACTCCAGATTCAAACCCCTAAAGATGTGTGCTGAGACATTTGCATCTTTCCACAGTCCACACCTTTTGCCCACTAAACAAACCTATGCTTTATTTTCACATCTTTTCCTCCTCTCTTCATTTCAGGTTTGCTTCCTTCCCGTACAGTTGTGCTGCCCTCGATCACAAAACTCTGGCGACCGGAATGAGGTCATTATCCAAAGCTGTGATGAGGAACTGCTGCATTCTCTCTCCCTCGTCCTCAACTGCAGTCTTTTGGATCATTTTGCTCTTCGGTGACGTTACAACACTTATTTCAACACTAATTCCTATCTATCACCTCAGAAGCTGAAGCGTGCAGACACATGTAGTTAACAATTAATTTTACAATCAATATGAAAAATATTGGCTGTAATGTTGTTCAGTGAGCAACGTCCTGGAAGCTGTCCAGTAGACTACTGAGTGTGGGAATGTTTTGAAATCACAGCGCACTGTTCTTGTGGAATGTTTCTGAACACTCAGGTAGGAGGCAACACTTCCAATGGAGGGATGGTGCTTGTGTTTATGGCAGCATGTGATTGGGTGTTTAATGACGCTTTCGCTTTTCGGTGGTTACTGTGGTCAGCTGTGTAGAACGTTGACTAAATTTCCAGAGGAATTACTGTTGCTCTAGGTAATATGGCACAGGCCACAAGCACCCTAAGTTCATTAAAAAGATACTATCTGTGTCCTCAGGTCAAATGGCAATCGAACAAAGCATGCTGAAGCAGATGGTTTACTCTCATGTGCTCGCTTATTTGCATCCTCAACTTTCACATATGCCTGCAATTATATTTTCCTCTGCTGTCCATCACCATTTTACAGGGCCTTTGACATCCCCCTTTTCAGGAGTTACTACAATCAACTAAATGCAAAACCATCCTATAATATCCATTATAATATTATAAAGGGCTGTTAAATTCTGATTGGCTAATTTTTAAGGTGTGCGTTTATTTTTACACTGTTTAATTTGTTCAAGGCAGGTCTTGACTCCATTACAGTTCCACTTAATTTTAATAATTCAAATCAAAACCAAAAATCAAAACAAAAGGATTTGGATGATATGCGTAAGAAAATATTCTTACACATACTGTAGCAGTGGTTTTTTGGACCAAAAAACTGACAAATGACTTGGCATACTACATTTGTAGATTGTCTATAGGTGTGGTAACCATAGTATAAGTTGAACAATTGGAAAATAAAACACACTGACATGTCTCATCAGCACAGGTGTGCATTATTTTTGAATAATTCAATGGCCCATTATGTATTAATCGTTAATAATTAAAGGGCACCTATGATGAAAATCATCTTTTGTAAGTTGTTTGGACAGAACTGTGTACACTGTAAAAAAATCCGTAATTTTACGGTTTATTTCCAGAAGCTGGGGTGCCAGAAATAAAACGTAAAATAATGGACGTTAAATTACAGTAATTTACCATAAAATAACGGATTTTGAATTACAGAAATTTACCAGAGATTTACATTTAAGGACATTTATGTAATTTAATATCCTTTATTTTACTTTATATTTCTGTAATGGAACAACCGTTAGTTTACAGGGTTTTTTAAAGAAGTTGCCAGAAATAAACCATAAAATTAAGCATTTTTTTACAGGTAGGTCTAGTGTGTCCATAGTCATATTGAGGTGATATAAACACAATAAGTCTCTTTTTTTAATTTCCCGATGTTAATATAGGATCCAAATCTCTCCTATTTTGAGGCCCACCACAACATGTTGTAGGAGTGAGGCTTCCCCACCCACCAAATTGATTGACAGCCGTGTAATAACATGTCTCCGTAGTAACATATATATATATATATATATATATATATATATATATATATATATATATATATATATATATTAGGGATGTGCGGAGCAGCCGGTATTTGTATTTGTATTTGTATTTGTTGAGGGGGGAAAAGTATTTGTATTTGTATTTGTATTCGAGTAAAATTCAAAATGGCGCAAAAATATATATTTTTTCTATTACACTTCTAATTTACGTTATAGTGAAAGTATTGTTTAATTATACCCATTATATAAATTATAGATATGCAATATTGGCTGTTGTTTTTGAACATGTGATAAGAAATGTCATTGAAAAGAAAATAACATAGAAGCCATTATCTCATCCATGGTTAAACCAACAACTAATAAAATACCATTGTGAATATTATGAACCCCACCACCACTGTTCTTGTTGAAGGACACTGAATAGACAGAATAAAAACAAATAATACTTCAAACTACTTCAAAACTGTTCTTCTTCTGAAAGAACTTCTTTCCAATGGACAGAATTCCAAAAACTAATATTAACTAAATAAATCTTAATAAACCCCTGCCCGGGAGATCTGGCAGAACAAAAGTATTCTATATAATACTAAAAGATACAGCCCTGCTATTATCATCTGCCAGCCACAAAAAAAGACACAAAGTTTGTTTGTTTGTTTTTTTTATGTTTGAAACTGACTTGCTGGGACAGAATGTGGCTGTGTTGATGGTTTGGTGCTTGTGGAGGATTTAGTAGAACATAGCTGTGCTGATTGAGGGGATTGATGATTGTGGGGGGTTCACAGACAGTATCAGGAGAGGATGCTTTTAGTGCACTACTCAGAATGACAATTAGACATATCTGCAATTACAATTGTATTAGTACGAAATCAGATGAATTTTGACTAGTAACAATTGTAATTGATATCTCTGAGTTTTTACTAGTCATAATACATTTAGAGATATCTTTAATTTATCATATTTAGAGATATTTACAAATATATTTGAAGATATCTCTAATTAATTTACTAAAAGTCTAATTACAGTTGTAGATATCTTGAATTGGATTTTTGACTAGTCAAAATTCATTTGGGGATATATCTAATTACAATTGTGACTATTCAAAACTTATTTAGAGATATCTGCAAATATTTTTCAATGGAAGTCAATGGAGGAATATGACTAGTCTATCATAATATATTTGCAGATATTTCCAATCTGACTAGTCGAATTATAATTATGACAAGTCAAAATATAATTAGAGATATCTCTAAATATATTTATGGATAGTCTGAACAAGGTTTAAATGCTAAAACGGCTTGCCATACGCTCTCAGTAGCACAGTGGAGATTTCTCTAGTTATATCCTTTCAGTCGTTTGTTATGCAGTGACATGCAGTCAAATATTTCGCCAAACAGTGATGCGGTGACACGCAGTCAGATATTTTACCGGACAGATCCGCCACTTTTGGCGCGCATAAACAATCATAAAGCCCTTGTGCTGCAGGAATGAGGAGGTCTGCTGAAGGCGCGCAGCTGACGTGCAGTGAGAGGTTTGCGTCTTTAATAAACTACGGCAGTTTGCGATCACTGAACAGTAAGAATGATTAATAAATCCATATGAAACAACCCTTAAAAGTCACGTCTCGCTTTCAGTTTCGGGCTTTGGCGCGTTTTGTCTCTCTCTCTCTCTCTCACTCACTCACTCACGCGGGCATGCACTGTGGTCTCATGAGGAAACGCTGCTTTTTGATATAGTGTTTTTCTTGCTCCCGAATACAAATAATTTTTCAAGTATTTGTTCGAATCAAGTATTCGTAAAAACACGCTATTCGTGCCTTTCCGAATACCGTATTCGGGTTCGGCTCCACCCTTAATATATATATATATATATCAACAAAACAGGACATGCGCAGAACAACCAGGATTAAAAGATCTGTTCAGCTCTCTGTGATCATCAAAAGTGATCAAGAATGAGTTTTACAAGTTTAAAATGTTTTTAAAACAGTGCGTGTTTGTAATGAATTACAGTGATTTTACAGTCTTCATCAGCACAGCCTCATGTCAGTACAATTATAAAAGAAGACGCTTCAATCCCGGTTTGTGGACGTTAAATTAGGATTATTTTGTACATCAACATAACGGATATCCACACAGCAGTGAATATTAATGTGCATCCTGTCACATTTGCGAGCAAACACAGTGCAAATTTAAACGTGAATGCAGTGTATACGTGGCTGCTGTGTGTGCGTGAGTGACTGAACTTTGTAACGACATTGTGTGTGACTCATCGCAGCGCCACAACAAATACATCAAATAATCATGGGGATGATTGAATAAATTCTTACTGTAGTAATTCTCACAAACGTTACGTGAGATCTGCTTCCTTCATGTCTGTCACTCTGCTGTTTAACTGACACAGCCGAGGTGGAGATTGAAACATGGGAACGGTGGGTGGGGAGAACTAGCATTAAAGGCACAGGCAACATAAACAGCTACATGTCTTAAAAAAAGTCTCATCTTAAATCTTGAAAATGTTGTGAAATAGGTGCCCTTTAATACTAATAATATCAGTAAACTGCTTTGTTTGTTTTTTTTATCACGGAATGCAGGTAGTCATTATGAAAATGCTTGGTTTATGAATTACCCTTAGTGCTCACTAGCCCCCTTTGCCCCTTAAATCTCAGTTCACATTGAAACAGCACGTATTTGCGCATCTCTAAGACTCTCCTCTCCCTCCCGCTGTGTTGGGTTGACCTGGGGCTTGGCTGTCTTGCCTTGGCCTTGAGAGCACTGAGACTATGTTTAAGTAGAGGGAGCGGCTGAGTGAGGCAAATAAAAAACTCTTTACACACTCCGAGACGGAGCTGAGCTGGAACCTCAGGTACGTGATTGTGAAATTCCCCACGTTCCACTCCCTGCAGTCCACAACAACACAAAGAGCTGCCCGAAATCGAGGCTAAGTGTTCCTCCACAGAATGCTTGTCCTTAAGACCGTTTTGCTGTACACCGACTGCTTAGGGTCATTCTCAAAGGATTAGTCAATTGGGGCGGCACATGATCTTGTATGAGGTCCAGAATTACACCACATTGTGTTTGTTTGTGGGGCTTTTTCATGCTAAACATACAGTTGCGTAATCGAATGACCTAAAACATGACGTCTACATAATCGTTATGTCTGCTCCCATAGAATTGTTTTAGCATGATTAGTAATCTCATAACTGCTTATAAATGCAGCTATATGAGAGAAACAGGAAAATCACACTTCACTACAGCATCTGCGTCTGTGCTGATTTTTTAAAAAGTCAGCCACACTGATTTATTAACTTTCTAATACTCTGAAGGTAAAATAACTGTTGCAGAAATTGATTTAAAAGTAGTATTCTCACTGTACAAAATGTTCATTTGTGTTCATTTGTGATTTATGGGTACATTGTTTCTATTTATATGTGCTTCTGTTTAGTTTTATGTTATCTTAATTAAAAATTGTAAGGCAACTTGCTCCAGAGCTTTTTTGAGTTGCCTCAACTTTCAACCCAAGTACTGCACTTGACTCATTTGAAGTTGAGTCAACTCAAAAATGACCTGAAGGTGGTTGCCTTAAAATTTTAAGTTGTCGACTATTTACTATTTTTTTAGTGTAGCAGAACTACGTCTGTATATATTGCTCATCATACTATATTTGAACATATATTAATATATTAGCATTTCATTATTATATTATTTCAAACTACTAAAAGTCAGTAAAATCACTTAAACTGTCAAGTTAAACGTTCAACAATGAACAGAATAAATTAAGGGGGAGAGGGGTTAATAATGACATATGGGAAGCTAGTTTAAACTAATAAACTAATTAACTAATAAGTTAGTCAGTTCATATAGTGTTTGCCGTACTGTGGAAACCTATGAAAAGCCAGTCGGTGACACTTTAGATTAGGTCCCAATTCATAGTGTTAACAAACCATTAACTATCATTACAAGCTTTATAAACTACAAATTAGCTGTTTATTAATAGCTAGTAAAAGTTGGGTTTAGGGTAGGATAAGTGATGCAGAATAAGATCATTTTTTACAACCACTAATAAGCAGTTAGCATCTTAATAATAGGCAGGTAATCAGTAGAACCAGACAGAACCTGCTGACATTTTTTGCTATTTCTGAGCAGAATTTTATAAAAAGATCTGCAGATTTATGTGAAATGATTTCAGGAGTATGATAGCTAAAACCTGAATATATATATATATATATATATATATATATATATATATATATATATATATATATATATATATATATATATATATATATATATACCTTTTTAACTTTTATTTAATGTTTACAATACAAATCCAATAAGATGCACTTATTTGATAAACAAAGCAAGTCTCTCATATAATATATCTACTAAAATGTTACTTTACAAACTGTATTGTAAATAAATCATATGAACACTTTCATAATATTTAATAATATTAATGAAATTAATTTAAAAACTGAATAAATATAAATTACACACATTTACACAAGTAAATGAATAGACTCGATGATGGGTTAAAAATGTGTGGAAATCTGCAGAAATCTGTGGGCACAGATTCCGTGTGGGCTTAGTAATGAGCCAGTTAATAGCAGAAATTGTGACCTGAACTAAAGTACTAAGCCAGTCTGCACAATTCACTCCTCTTGGACATCAGTGGCCAGGTGGGCATAATATTTGGACACAAAGTAAGATCTGTTTGACCGTTTGCTAGATCTGGAGATATTTTAGAGGAGAGAAACTGCTTGATTTAATGCTATCCTGCTGTAATTTTCTTAATTGACTAAGACTCAATTTACAATTAAGCTAAATGGGTCAAAAACATGTCATCATTTAATGGCATTTATAAAATTTCCGTGGTCCAAAAAAAATTGGACACCTCAAGACTAGAACAAATAAGACAACAAATCATCTGTCATGCTCAATTGAACAAAACCTTCAGCAGGGGCCCTGATCTTCTTAATGTATTTCACAAGACAAGCAGCCACCATCTTTGATAGAGCAGTCTAGAAAATGTGTGAAAACAAGAGAAAATAAGACAATGAAACACATACCTTACCCGCTGCTATGGGCCAGGGAACACAGTGGTTACCATGGCTTAATCTGTCACTGAAGTGGACTTTAAGGGGTGACAGGGTTTTTGCAGGCTGATCTTTCTCCCAAACAGACAGCTTAGCATTTGTGTGCACAGGAAGAGCCTTTTCCAATATCTCAAATAAGCTGTTGGGCAGAAGAGCCAGCTTAATCTCTGTCTCCTGCTCTCTCGCTCTGGTACACCATGGAAAAGCACCTGATAAAGATAGAGAAATAATCAATTGTACACCGCACTCTTAATTATAAAGGTCCTCTCAATGGTTCCACGAAGAACCTTTGACATCTACTAAAGCTTTTGATTCTTTAAAGAGGGAAAAACTTTCTTTAGAGTGTGAAAATATTCCTCACACTATGAAAAAATTGTACTTTTAAAAAACTTTTCACTAAAAGATTCTGAAAGGAACCAAAATGGCAAAACCCCTTTTTTGGGACTGGCAGCTTTATAATAAAGAACACCAGATACATCAAAACAATCCTGGTTTTTACGTTTTGAAATCTGTACAACATTTACAAGAAACTAAATCCTGTAAATTGTACCCTTGACTTTAAAATGTCCAAAATGACAACAAAAGTTGGTGCTGATTTACTGCAGGAAGCACAATAAATAATGTAAGATCTGAGTGTTTTTAAAACACTAATTCGTCTGGCTTCTGTAACCGAGTTGTTCAGGTTAGAGGCTGATGGGACAACAAGTGATCAATCTGACAGGAATGTGACTGAAGCGATTAAAAAGTTGTCATATTTGGAAACGCTGTTATTCTGTGATTAATTCGGGTGATGGTGAACGCGCACATTCCGCACTTGCTGTGATAAATGAAGTTTCGAAAGTTGTATAATTGATTCAACCTTACGTGCAGCAACGCAAATGACTTGAGAAATAATGGTTCATTAGCGGGTCACACACGGATGTAAGAAAGTGAGCACACATGCACGTCGCAGCCTCACACAGACAGCAGTGGGAGAAACTGATGCGTTCACATCTCACCGCGTCCCTCCCCTGAAACCCACCTTCTTTAAAGGTTTTTTGCGCGTCTGTTTTGTGGGATAACATCAGAAGTGTTCGTCCCGTCGAGCCAATCAGGTCCCTCCCTACCTCAGATCGCAGCTATAATACATAGGAGTAAAGAGGCTTCTCGCATTAAGTGGCTGTGGCTTGAAGTAACGTTGTGATTTCGAGGTCAGTCTTACCTTTCGCATCCCCGCCGCAAACCTCCGATGCGTTATCAGTCGCACGTTTCCGCACCTGTCACGGTCGGGGCTTGGCGCTGCTGAGGGACACGCGTGAACCGAGGAGACGGCAAGGACATCGCCGGAGATCCGCGCCTCGACAACGAGAAACCCTGCTAGACAGACCGCTCGAGAACACCGCAGCGAGATTCAGCGTGCGGCAAAATGCGGCTTTTGACGAGAGTGCTGCTGGTGTCTCTTCTCACTCTGTCCTTGGTGGTGTCCGGACTGGCCTGCGGTCCTGGCAGAGGCTACGGCAGAAGAAGACATCCGAAGAAGCTGACACCTCTCGCCTACAAGCAGTTCATACCTAATGTCGCGGAGAAGACCTTAGGGGCCAGCGGCAGATACGAGGGCAAGATAACGCGCAATTCGGAGAGATTTAAAGAACTTACTCCAAATTACAATCCCGACATTATCTTTAAGGATGAGGAGAACACGGGAGCGGACAGGCTCATGACACAGGTAATTCTTTCGCCTTTCGAAATCTGAAAGTCGGAAAGTACAGTTGAATTCGTGCAAGGATTGTGAATTAGTCCTGTGCCATCAACAGAGGACCGGCTGCTTGCCTCCTTGCTCACCCTCATTGTGGAAGGCAGCGTGAAATATTTATGCGCTTCTTCTGATCATATGTATGCATTTGTCCGCGCGTTGAGACGCGTCAGGCGCGCGTTATCTGTTTTATAAAACGTGGATGTCCCGACGGATGAGTGCCGCACCTGATCTGAAGGGACTGTGGTGGTCAGAATATGTCAGTCTCGTGACAGCTAAATATAGATTGAAATATAACATACATGTTCATATCGCTTAGTCAGACAGACCGCAGCCTACCCGCTCGCTCGCTCGCAGCGGCTGCTTATCAGGGCATGAACATATTGACATTTCTCCAAGGATGCTCTCCGATTTGTTTCTACTTATTAATGGGCTAGGATGGTTACACTTAATGACAGATTAGAATCAGACACAATGGACTATCATCGCCTCTGTTCTTTGGATGTTATGCAGGTGTTTGTTCATCTGCCGACAGTTTTTTTCAGCACACGCGAGGCTGCATTAACTGTATTTAATCTGACTAATATATTTAAGCAACAGCAAGTATAAGTTTGTATACTTCATGAGTAGTCAATGCTAATGCAACATTATTTTAACTGCAAAATGCGCTATTATTTTTGTTACAATGTAAACGCGAATACTTAGCCGCGGTGCGCTGTTTTCTCTGCTCTTAGGTAGCCTGCGTTATATTCACTTTTGGATGTAATGCTAAAGATTTGTGTTGCTTAAATATGGTTTATTGGATTCGTTTATTTTGTTGCTCAGATTTGTATATTAGCATTTACATCCAACTTTTTACATTTATTTATTTTAAAGAAAGCTAGGCCTCTGCTAAAGTCAGACAGCTTCGGGAATAGGCTGTCTGTCCCCAACATGGCTTTCCACTCTCGTTGCATTAGCAGGAATCTTTTGAACTTCTGACCCTTTGCCAATGCTAAGGAAGAATAACATGCAGCTTACTAAGTGCATCGAAAATATGTTTGCAGTGCAAATTAGCCTCTATTGAAGTGTTTCCGTGTAATTTACAAAGTGATTATCCCGAGCATAATTTTTATTAGGCTGTTTTGAACGTGCCTCTGTTAAATAGCTTTTAGGTTCAAAGTCTAAGTCATGACCGGTTATAGCAAGGTTTGCTGAAGCATTGCGAATAATGTCCGCCAAAGTCAATTTACACGCGCCGCGCAGGTGCATTATAAAGTTTCCCTTTTACCGGTCCTTAAAAAAGATGAAACCCGTGTCTGGTGTGGTTTTCTCAGATGTATATCAAGCTCTACTTAAGGTGAATGTGATTATAAGTGTGCAGTGACCCGCGGGCACACACGCTGCTATAAGCTACCCTTGCAATCTAGTAACATCAAATGAACGTCTCAGTCTTTCAAAGGGAGTTAACGAGGTGTCCTGTTGACAAATGTTTTGGAGAAGCGCATCCGAGTGTAAGACAGGGTTTGTTGGTTGAACACGCTGTGCGGTGAATTGGACTTAACGGTGAAGCTCGCGAAATTAGGCGCAACTGCGAGGGTATCCAGGAGGCTGTTTGCTCTGACAGGTAGCTGATAAGTGTTTCCTCTAAAACAGTTCATTTTGGGGGGAGATTAGTTGCTGACTGTGACTAGGCGGCTTGTTGAACAAACCTCGTGTGGAGCACAAAGCGGCGGCACAGGGGGTTCCCGCTGCGCTTCATGGTGGCTGAACAGAATTTGGCTTGATTTGCGGCACACGACTCAATGAATTAATAAAGAGTTCAGGCTTCACGGCTCATCAATCCCCGGTAGTTTTGCTTAGGATGTGCTAGGTTGCATCTTTATGTCGCTTGCTTGTGGTTTACTCTATCAATCAACAGCCACAAGTGTTGTAGAGCTAAAAGGCAGCAATTTAAAATATAGTAGTTAGGGGGTCTGTTTTATTTACTTTTGATTAAAGTACCATTTTGCTACATTCCATTCAGTGTACAGATATTCCAAAAAGGCATCATCCAGAGGATGCATCTGTGAAGTTTTTGCAATTTATTTCATTAGACTATATCGTTTGTATAATAGACTCTAGAAACACAATGAAGTGAACTGAACAGTTTCATACATTCAGATATAATTCAGTGTAGTTTATAATTGACTAAACATTATTTTTCTGATATACAATAAAGTGCAATTCAGCTTAGTAAAGTGCATATGGTCTTCACTGCTGACATGAAAATTAGAGGGTCAAGCAGATCAGTAGGAAGTGGGGCGATAGTCTGCTGGAGAAATTTATGTGGATGTTAGAGGCTAAGGATGTGTGTGTGTGTGTGTGTGTATAAGGGGGGAGAGTCAGAGAAAGCGAGCAAGTGAGTCAAAGCTAGGAGGGTATGTGTGTGAATTATTACAGGTATTAATTTGGCTTAGTGTCACAATTTGCCAGCATATTTTGAATAGATTTTATATAACCTCTGAAAGACCGTCAGTTAAGCAATCACATCACGTCCCTTGAGCAAACCTGTGCTGCAAGAATAATGAGTAGTTGCTTCTCCTCTTGGACGCAGTGAAAGAGTCTTTTGTGGTGTTTTATTTGACATATTGGTTAAGTGTTGGGAAGAGTTGTCCTGGTGAAGGCCAAGCATCTCAAAGCAAGGTCCCGGGAAAGGTTAGCACCCAAACATGGCCTGATATTCCACAGTTCATACCTGCACCTCAGTGAGACCTACTGCTCTAAATCTCAAGGTTATAATAATGAACACCACTAACCGAATTACTTTTTTTACCCAATTTCATTGTATGCATTCTGGCCTTTTAAAGCAAAGACATGGCCCCTGATTCAGTCACACCTTTCCCTGGTTGGATCTATACGTTTTAGATCAGTGAAGCGAATGCAGTAACTTATAAATTTTTCATTGAGCTCCTTGAGCAGATTATCCTTGCATGCAAGGCTGGATTATTTCAAGTGTAAATATGGGTTTCTCATAGTCACATTTGTCTGGATGTATCTATTAGAAAACATACTGGATTAATGATATCTAAATCTCTGATTCCTGAGATGGTTGCTCAGAACTGACAGACATGGCTGAAAATGATAATAAGATCAGCTAGTTTATGACACCCTTTAAACTAAACTAACTAAACTTGTCTGGATGTAAACAGATAATCAGTAAGCAATATAATTTGGGAATTGTTGAGATTTAGAATGAATTAATAGACACGTTAAACAACGGCTAATTTTCTTTTGCCCCATTCTTTTTTTTCTTTCTATTAGAGATGCAAAGACAAGCTGAACTCGCTGGCCATCTCTGTAATGAACCACTGGCCAGGGGTTAAGCTGCGTGTGACAGAGGGCTGGGATGAGGACGGTCACCATTTTGAAGAATCACTCCACTACGAGGGAAGAGCTGTTGATATTACCACCTCTGACCGAGACAAGAGCAAATACGGGACACTGTCTCGCCTAGCTGTGGAGGCTGGATTTGACTGGGTCTATTACGAGTCCAAAGCCCACATTCATTGCTCTGTCAAAGCAGGTAAGACCTCTGGAATGACAAAAAAAAAAGAAGGCACAATGCTTCACACTCCCTCTCATGTTAAAACAGGAGATTTTAAATTAGAAAATGCTTTTATATATTTGTATTTATTTATTTTTTTTTTTTACTGAAGTCTACTAAATCATGAAATATATGTTATTGTAAGAAATCTCTAATGCATATATTTATTATTGTAAATAGGCGATACACAGATCTTACAAAAATATAAAGGTTATATTTCTATCTTAGGACCTGCTTTTAAATTTCTACACCTTAAGAAAGTCTTTTGAAAGATCATTCTGTTAAAACGAGTCACTTAGAAATACTTGCCAGGCCATATAATAACTGATCTTACATCGCCCCTCTCTGTCTCTTTGAAGGAAGCGCTTATCACAAGATCACTCTCTGCTCTGCAGCTCAATGCGCATTGCACAGACACTAGAGATGCGCCAAAATCTAGGGTTTTACACACGAAAATTCGAAAGTAAAACAATTTGTGTTTATTATTATTGGAGCATGTGACATTTAGTGCGCTATTACGGTGTAATTCTCGTCTGGATTTTTTGTCTAATAAACGTATTATTATTGACGGAAGCTAAATTAGCTGGAACGCATTGACAATCCCTCATAAGCTTTCGCCAGATCTTATCATTTAAATTCTAAACACATTTACAAATACATTACCGGCTTCGACGAGAACCAGCTCCAACCCGTTCGCCAAATCTGTTTCTCAATTGTCACCATCTTTATTTCATGCCCTAGAATCTTATGAGAGGATTAGACGAGAAGTCCATTCTATAGCTCTGTTTACCGACCCAAGAGATCGGAATGTGAAGAGATCCCACAAGGCCCGAATTATTGTCATTAAGCTTGACAACGGAGAGCATGATGGTTTGAGGAAAATGAAAGGAAAGAAGAAGAGGGCATTGATTGACTACCCCTAGCATTTCTAATTTACATTCAAATCTACACCATTAGAGCCTTAGAAAAAAAAGTGTCTGGGGCTGAGCAAATACTATTTGAGCCTGCTTGGGGTTTTTCTCATTCTATAAGTGTGAATTGTCACATAGAAGTTGCTGCACCTGAGCAAATATGAAAGAGGCGCAAGGGAAAGGCAGAAGTGTCCTTTTCCAAGAGTGCTCTGTACACAAGCTGCATTAGAATGACAATGTCCGGCCTTTATTGGTTTTTAATTAGAGCAGTCCAGGCTCTTTCCTCCTTCATCTCACACAAAGACATTGAAGTTTTTTAGAGAAGCTTTACAGCCTAATTCCCGTTGCCACGTTTTCTTTAGTTTATTCAGTCTTTAATTCCTTATGTGCGCGTTTCTCTAGTTTAAATTTCGGCTTAAATGATTAATCAATCTAATAAAAAATCCCCCAATTTCAATCACTCATTGCTATTCATTTATGTCTTCAGAAAATTCGGTTGCTGCGAAATCTGGGGGCTGTTTCCCAGGTTCGGCTCTGGTCTCGCTCCAGGACGGAGGACAGAAGGCCGTGAAGGACCTGAACCCCGGAGACAAGGTGCTGGCGGCAGACAGCGCGGGAAACCTGGTGTTCAGCGACTTCATCATGTTCACAGACCGAGACTCCACGACGCGACGTGTGTTTTACGTCATAGAAACGCAAGAACCCGTTGAAAAGATCACCCTCACCGCCGCTCACCTCCTTTTTGTCCTCGACAACTCAACGGAAGATCTCCACACCATGACCGCCGCGTATGCCAGCAGTGTCAGAGCCGGACAAAAGGTGATGGTTGTTGATGATAGCGGTCAGCTTAAATCTGTCATCGTGCAGCGGATATACACGGAGGAGCAGCGGGGCTCGTTCGCACCAGTGACTGCACATGGGACCATTGTGGTCGACAGAATACTGGCGTCCTGTTACGCCGTAATAGAGGACCAGGGGCTTGCGCATTTGGCCTTCGCGCCCGCCAGGCTCTATTATTACGTGTCATCATTCCTGTTCCCCCAAAACTCCAGCAGTCGGTCCAATGCGACTTTACAACAGGAGGGGGTCCACTGGTACTCCAGGCTCCTGTATCAAATGGGAACGTGGCTTTTGGACAGCAACATGCTTCATCCTTTGGGGATGTCAGTAAACTCAAGCTGAAAACCCTCGTGTGGAAATAAAGCAAGAGAAATCACACTAATGTAGGATATAAGACAATATTAGTACAAGAGAGAGAGCGAGAGTGAGAGGGAGACTAAGGCTCCGAGCGGAGTTGGGATATTTATTACAATGACTTTAAAAAAATGTCATTTTCAAAGAATAAATGGAGCCTTAAAAGTTTTCTTTGCATAATTTATTCTCGCGTGAACTCAGGCTGGTGCCACACACACACACGGAGTCGAATGCAGTGTGACCATCCAGCGGTGCAGAATCTATTTTTGTATCTCATGAAAACGGGACAAAGAGAGCGCGAGAGAGAGAGAGAGAGAGAGAGAGAGAGAGAGAGAAAGAGAGAGAGAGATAATGTCAGACAGAAACCTTCATGACAGGTTGTGACATTCTGTGCATATGTGCAAATGACTGTTATATTTTAGGGGTAAGCAAACGCCGTGGGGCTCCAGAAATTATATTTTTATACACAGAATTGTACATTAGATTTTGACCGACCGTTACCTAATCACTTTTCGTTTTTTGAAATAGTGTAAGATACGAGAATATATTTTAATTTAAATAGGTGCAGAGTCTTTGCAGTCTTGTGCTGTTTCTCTTTTAGAAATATCTATTATTTTGTTATTGCTTTGGATGTCGGAGTGGGACAGGCACATGCGCCCCCTGCTCACTCTCCTCTGGTTTCATTGTTTCCTTAAGAAAATACGAAATGCACATTCTGGCCATTGAGTACAGATAATAGTCCCACAGTAAAAGAGCAAAGGGTTTCGTTAAGCAGATTAATGAGTAACTACTGTACGTTTACTAAAATGTATTTTTCTTTTCATATTTTGTAATAGGTAAATAGTTTTATAGAAATAAAATATGCCGCTGATGCACAGTTTGGATAGCATATGATGAGTGGCCATACCAGTTAACCTGCCTTTCATTAAGGCGAGGTGTCAGGAAATGTATAGAATTTATTATTTATATGTTTATTATGAATGAATGAGATAAAGAAAATATTCAAACTGCTCCTTGGTATGTTTTGTTTCTCTCTTTGACAACGCAGACATTAAACATCTTGGCCTATCGATTCACTGTCACATTACGCTCATACACACTTCATTGTCATTACTGCTGTTTAAAAGTCGACTTTCAGTGGCTGTTTATTTAAATATTAACAAATCAATTCATCTTTATTTCTATTATAGCAATTTAAATGTAGAGTACGTGTGTCAAAGCAGCTTAATAGCAGTTCTAGTCAAGTGAAACTGTGTCAGTTCAGTTTTCAGAGTTGAAGTTCAGTTTTTATTAACCAAGCTTCTTGTTCATTGATGTGCTATATTACAGAAGCGTCACAAGACAATTAATAACACAAGTTCTGTTCAGGTAATTAATTATATTTTTGCAACAGTTTTTCAGTCTTTTTTTCACGGACATCGGGTGAGCTAGAGTGGGAGAAACAAGAGCTCTATTCAAACAAACGTGTGTAAATGAGAAATAAAGTCAAATCTTCCTCTTGAAGAGAGCTATCGGTAAGACGCGAAAAAGTCTTTGATCTGGATTTTGTATGCTTGCGAAAAGTTGTGCTCCCATGTTAAATATGAAGAGGACAATCCTTCCTTCACAAATAACATCTGAAAATCTCTCGGCCAGATTAAAAAGCCCCACTGTTGGAGAGCTCTTGACGCGGGGTTGTAGTTAGAAGGAATACCGCTGCTTCTATTAGTTTTGTATCTTAATAAAATATCAATTAAATTGGGTTTAATAACGCCTACACCTACTCAACCCTAAACCTGCCATCACAGCCATTAAAATAAAATAGAAATTATTGTTTCAGTGTCACACAATCAGGCTATATTGATGTGCGCATGCCCAGTAGCCGCAGATGTCGGATGCCTTCAGATTTAACAGATTCTGACCTGTACGCCGACGTCTTTTAATCATCGCCACAAGAATCATGTCAAAAATATGTGGCGCAAGTACCGATATAAAATCGACACATGACACATAAAAAAGTTTCCAGTGTGGTTTAACATACATGTAGTTATTTACACGAAGTTTTGAAACAGGTGCGACCAGATGAAACGCTTCGGTTCACATCCAACACAACATCCACGAGTCTCTTTCCCAACTTGCGGTTAAGGTAAGCCCAAACTCTTAGGATCCCTGTTTCCTTTGGTTAAGCCTGAGATGTAATATGTGGCTTCTAGATTCAAACAAGGAAACAACAGCCATCTGATAATGAGCCCCAAACCCGTTTACAAGTTCAGACAGTAGACATGGCAGTAGGCTATACGCGTCTGAAACGAACAGCAATCACAGGATTCTCCCGCAGATCCGACTCAAAAAGCGATGTTTTGTAAAGCTGAATGGCCAAATGCCACTCTTTACCAAAACAAAAAAGAGCAAACTTTTACAAACACCTCCCAGATCATGATATCATTCATAAGAGAGTCTCCGCTGAACAATATCATCAATGAGAGTAACAGCCACAGTCGATGTGAACTCAGCTGAGAAAATGAGTATTGAGAACACAGAAAAAACAAAACATTTGACACTCTTTGAGACCAATTCTTACAACTACTTTACTGAGTACAAAAAAACATTTTCATGTTGTTTTGTTAGATGTTCTTTGTGGAAATAGTAGGGGAGAGCAGGGCCGAAAGTACTGTTTCATAAAAACCTTATTTTTAAAGAAAATGTTTTTTTGTAGAAATATATTTTGCTGTGGTTATTAACTCACAACAATGGTCTATAAATATCTGGTGTTATTTTATATCAATGTAGAACAACTTTAATCTAAGTTCACTTTAAACTAAAGTTGCACATTGTCACTTTACCCCCATCAGCAGAGACGAAAGTAACACAACATTTGCTAGATTTACTGGTTTAATCTTTTTTGTTTTAACTATATCTGATGTTAATCTTGTTAATGTTAACTGCAAAGATAATTTGTCCTTTACTTTTGCACAAAAACTAATAAAGGCCATTTTCATTGTACGTTTCAGTTCCATTAAAAGCAATCCAACAATGTAAAATGTTTTTAAAAAATAATTATTAATTTTATTATTGTCAACTTGCATTAATTTAATAAAAACATTTTATTTCAAACACTGCAAACTCTAATGGGTAATAAATTATATATAATTATATAATAAGTGAAAAATAAGGTATGGCTATTATCAGTGGGACATAAATAACAGTTACCTTCATCCCCACAGGAACTCTTGCCATTTAAACCGGATTTACTTTTAAACTGAAAAACCCAGAGATTACAGACTTAAGGATGTGCTATTGCACTAAATAACCTGTAGATTGATCATTAGTGGGACACGTGAGAAGAGAATGTTCAAAATGTTAACATTATGAAACATCTGTTTATATTTTACAAAACAGCTAAACAGAGTTATAGCATCAGAAAAAACATCAGACTGTAAACAATTTTTTTTAGATTTTAAATAAGGAAAATAATCATGCGTTATGGATGTGACGAAAAGAGTCTGCGGGTTTACAGTATACAACACACTTAGTAGAAATTTTGTGAATTAAAGTGCACAACCCAAAAGAAACAATGATAATCAAAAGATGATCCATCTTTGTTATGGATATGACGTCTCTCCGTCATGGATGTGACGGATGTGAAATTGGCACTATGTTTTGCTATTTTGGTGAAAACTTAATTTTTGTCATGGCGAAGTTGAGGTTGGCATGGAATTGCTCAATAAGAAAAAAGCATAACTACATTGATTTACTTTCTACACCATAAAACTGAAGATTGGACTTAACCATGGGACACAGTCCTGAAATCAGCTGATATTTGGCAACTCTATCAAGGGTTGTCTGCTGAATGTGCTGTTATAGCTTGGAAAGCTAATGTTGTCAAGGCTTTGAGAAAATATCAATTTGTCACTTTCGTCCCACGTTACTTTCGTCCCCGCTCTCCCCTAAAGAGCCAAAGTCAATTTTAAAGAAGACGATATGCGTACTCATAAAAGAGATCTTTGTGGCCAATGTTGGTTCCATATAGAAAGTTTATCAACCATTGAACCGAGAAGCAAAATGTCTTTCATAGTCTATCCTTTGGAATAGTTTTTGTTTTTAGCTTGTAGCATGTTCTTCACTAGGCATGGGATGATAACAGTTTCCAAGGTATACCGCGGTTTGGAAAAGTCAAGGTTTTAAAACCGCCCAAATTTTCCGCTAAACAATTTTTCTGCTATACAGGTATACGTATGATTTTTAAAAATGTTTTTACATTTTTTTTAGGATAACAGTATCTCCAGCAGAAAAGATCTCCAAAGATGCTGTTTTGAGTTGTAAAGAAATCAGTGCTTTGAAACTAATGAAGACAGCAGAAGTCAATGATTGATTAGAATTATTTTGCCTGACATGTTTACAGTTACAAAATACTTGAAATGTTTCTCAAAAAATATATATATTTGTTTAAAGGGGAAAAAAGTTTTCGTTTTTTTACCCAGACATTTTAAAAGAATATATTTTAGAGCAGTAATCACAATACCGTGAAATTTTTATCCAAGGTTATCATAACATCAGAATCTTATACCTATGCCATGCCTATTCTTCAAACTACATTTAAAAAAATAAAAGGTGACAGAAAGAACCAAAAACGTGATTTTAACAGTGATGGCTTATAGGAATAACCCCAGAGAATCGTTCAGTTAAAAGAATCGTTTTCTCACAGCGTGAAGAACATTTGACCACTGTAAAGGATCAAAAATATGCTGTTAATTCTGAGAGTCAGTGTAAAAAAACTTTAGTTTTAATAGTACGAGTGAGTGACTTCAATATGTCTGTGTTGCACTAATAACAGAAGCGAATATACAGCCATATCCATTTTTTCGTTTTTTATGATGAATGTGTGCATGTGTGTGTGTGTGTGCATGGACACTTTGAAGGGTGTTAACTAGTGACTGAATGGAAGTTTGAGCTTTTGAACTCTGTCGCAACACGAATAGAAATTCCACTACCATTTCTTGAGGAGACTTCATTGTGCTGCAGGTTTTGCTGCTTTTTAGAGCTGTTGGTGAGGCTCACTCTCAGCCCTGACCTTGAGCATTTACACAGACACAAAAGCGACCGGGCAAAAGCATTCCTCGGAGCAGGTAAATAAAACCAACTAATCCTTCAGAGGGGCCTTGTGTCTGCGGAGAGAGCAACTGTTTCAACAAACGTTTGCTGGCATTCGCAAACAAAAACGGACTGGCAACTGTTGTGAAGTGTGAACGGAATAAAGGTTGCCCATCGTTAAATTCCAATCATTCATCTTGATTGCGTAAATATTTACCCAAGTGACAATCAGTCTGCTTTCTAAAAACGCAATTTTCGAGGAGCTTAGAAATTTATGACAACACCTAGGTTACAGCGTTTGACAGAGATTGGTGTGGACAACAGTTCTTCCTAATGATTACTTTTTTAAATCTATTTTTTTTCTTTGCAGGCTCAAGAAAGTGATGCTTACTTGATATAAAAAATTCGACTGCAGTTATGTTTACAAGACATTGAACTTATTTTTATGAACTTATAATTATTTTTGCTGCTTGTTGAAACTACTCGTTTAACCCTCATGTGCTGTTGGGGATGTTGTCATCCACTCTGGGGTGACTTTGTGTCTTAATTTGTTCATAACTTTCTCTGTGTTTCAGTACCAAATCTTGGTGACAAATCTTATTTTGACACATTTTAGGAAAAATTCTTCAAATGTTTTTTTTTTTTTTAACACTCAACAATACACTCTGGGCAAATGTACTACACTTTTGTTATGTTTGGGATGAAAACATCCACCAAATTTTACTGCTTTAAACATTAATCAGATAAATATTCTTTCATTTTATTTTGCATAAATCTGTTAATAAACCTCAGTCCTGATCAGGATTTAATTTTCTTTAATTGCCAAATTCTTAAATGATGTCACTGATTTGGTAAAACACACACACACACACACGCACGCACGCACGCGCACACACACACACACACACAAAATGACGTATTTTTAATATAAATAGTAATTGTGGACTGGATTTTTTTTTACCTTTTATCAAAGTCTTTTTTGACATGTGAAACATCATTGCCTTTGATTTTTGATACTTTTTATTTTTCTCTCCCTATTTTCCTGTTGGTGGCTGTTTTTGCCCCATTGAATTCCATTATAACCACATTTTTTGAATTACAAAACCATGGCACCATATTATCATACATTTTTGATTGTTGGTGGCTTTCCCTGTTGGGAAGAGATCAAATTTGTCATTTTTACAGTTGATCATTAGTTAACACCATTAACCCTTTGGATAATGTGCAAAAAAAGCTTAGTTTCTGGATTTTATATGTAGTATAACAGCAAATTAAAGTGTATGTGTGTGTGTCTGTGAATGTGATCTTTCACACGTACCTTTATGTGTTTGAGAAAATCAAAATATACATCCCAGCTCTCAGAACTACATGAAGCAAATAAAAACAAAGATTGTGTATTTATGCAACATCACATGTAGTTATAATGGAAATCAATGGAGCAAAAACAGCCACCAACAGTAAATTAGTGTAGAAAAAAATCCAACTCTTAACAATCACATCAAAGCCAGTTTGTTACTAATTGTTTACCTGTCCAATACTTTGATAAAAGGTAGAAAAAATCCAGTCCATAATAACATTTTATACTGAAAATATGTAATTTTGTGTGTTTTTTCTTTACTTAATCAGTGACATAATTTGTGAATTTGGCAATCAAAGAGATAAAATCCTCTAATTTTCTAACCAGTTTAGTAGTTTTGATCAGGACTGAAGCTGACTAATAGATTTATGCAACAAATGTGAAAGAAATATTTATCTGACTGATTTTTTACATCAGGTTTAATACAGTGGATGTTTTCATCCTGAACATAAATGTAGTAAATTTGAACAGTGCGCAAGGGTTATAAAAAAAAAAAAAAAATCTTACTATTTTCAACTTAATTGGTTTATTATTGTTGTTTGTCCTCTAAATTGAAAGCAAAGATGTAAATATGATTGTGATGTTATATTGTCATATTTTTATTACATCTTAACAAACAGATTGTTCAAAACATTTGTTTTATATGCCAAAGCTCTGATAACATTTCTTTAATTAAAAACAAAAGTAAGTTCTAGTTTTTTTATTTCCAAAAAAAAAATTAAAAATTATTAAAGTGTTTAGAATAATAATAATAATAATAATAATAATAATAATCATCATCAAATTTGAAAACTGAAAGACAGGCTGAAAGTCAGTCCCCAAATATTGATTTTTTAACTCTTCTTAAAACATTGACATTGTGTTGTCTGAAAATGTACATAAACAAGCCTTAAAACATTCCACCTTTTTGTTATTTTAAAGTTCTAAACAATATTTATATTTTAAGTATTAAAACAAGTATTAGTAAATCAAGAGAAACAAAGAATTCAAGTGATGTTTTACAAACTATTCCCCAAAGCTGAACAGTCAAAACAAATTGAATCTATGAAAGCAACTGAAAAATGCTATATTTTGCATTCCAGGGCTGTACACTGATAAATCATACAATGGGCTATATGCACACAGACTTTTCATTTCAGTCAGAAAAAAAATAAAAATAAAAAAGTGTGTGTGTGTGTGTCTGCCTGGCTATGATTTAAAGTGGGTATCAGAACAAACAAGAAGCACTGCATTAAATGATAATTTACCACACCATGTTTTTAAAAATACTGGGGTAAAATTTATTTCCACTGTTTAATTGAGTTTCTGTGCTAGCCTGCTGCTATTTCGTCTCTTTTTATGCTTAACAACCAAATGAATGCTTAAGGTCATTTAACTGATTATATTTGACTTATATTAACACATCAATGCTGTAAAAATCTTATGAACCTGAAAATAGTCACATAAATCTTTCACCGGAAGTTCATCATTGGCTGAAAAACACTAGCTGTGCATATAGCCCATTCCTTCATGTTGTCGCAACTCAAATCGATTAAGTTAACTTGATTGTTTTAACAAATTTATGTGGATCAAACATAAAACAATTAAGTTAGCCTAAAGAAAACTAAAGAATGGTGTTGATTCAGCTCATTTAAAGTAAGTAGTTTAAACAAGCAGCATTTTTAGAGTGTAGTTGATGTCACTTTGTTATCAAACACTAGATTTGGTCCTGTAATTGGACATTTGTGTTTTGTTTGTGAAGTACTTGCACATACAGACTAGCTCAATATATGCACAACCTGAATTTCACAAAGTGAAGTTTCAAACTAATTTTGAGAGGAGCATGTGATATGATTGAGCATGACTGGGTGCTTATCTGTAATCAGTGATAATCCAATCAGGGGTGCGTTTCCCAAAACCATCGTTAGCCAACTAAGGTCGCAAGTTCCGTCGTTACAAACAGTTTGTTGACTTGCCGCTTCCCAAATCCGTCACTCCAACGAACATTCGCAAACTGCGTTGCAAACTTGAGGACTCGCAACTACAGCTCTAAAGCTGTCGTTAGAACCATAGTTCTTGGCTGTGTTCTATTCCCACTTATGCCCCCCCTATGCCCTATTCATTTAGAACATTCTAACATTCAAAGTTGGAATTATTAAAAAATAAAAAGCATTAAGGTCATCTCTCTTAGGTGTGATTTGCTTCCAAAATATTTTTACAGCTCAGTTTTAGCGATCTTCATGTTTACAATTGTGCTCCCTTCGTAGTGCACTTTTCAAAACATTGGTGTCATTTTGAACACAGCCTCATGGCGAAAGCTGACATTATTTAAAAGCGGAATTTATGTTCTGTCTCCAAAGCTTGTGAAAACAAAAAGCATATGTTAGTTATTTTAATTTATAGTGGGTTATTTATTAAATTTCTGTACTGTATATGACATGGGCCTGCTGGTTAGAACATTTCTGCAGTGGTTTACATGTCTCAAATTGTAGAAGTAGACTTTTAAAAATAAAAATAAATAAATAAACAACATCCTACTTAATAATAATAATTATTATCATCATCAACATTAATATTATTAATAATATTATTAAAGTATGTTTTTCCCTTTGTAATAAATAATAAATACTACATTACATTTCTTAATAAATAGCCTCATTATTTATTTATATGATTTATATATGATATTAGAATACATGTTAGCTTTTGTAAGTGATTTGTTTTAGAATAGAATTTATAATGTTCAACTTCTCACTACAATTAGCAAAGCAAACATAGGCCCTATGTGCCATTTAGATATTTTTCAGTTAATATGGAAAGAGAGTGCATATTTTACCAAATCTAATATTGGATTTTATTTTAAATGTGTGTGCGTGTAAAACAGTATAATTAGCACACGAAATTACGGGCTTTTCCTCTAAATTTGTTACTCCATCCCCGTTTATAGCATAATTATGGGTGTTTTACGTTATAACTAACATGGTTCAAGCTATGGATCTGCGACAGAGAAACTACGGGTTTTGGGAAACACTCGTCACTACATAGTTCTTTTCCCAAACGATGCATCGTACTATGATAGTTCAGCCACGAGTTGCATCGTTGTTTGGGAAATGCACCCCAGAGTGATCCAAGCTTATTAAATGGATCATTTTTTCCGTACTGCTCTATCTTCGTTTTGGAAGAATCCCCCCTTCCACCCCATCTCCTCCCTTTTCTAAGGAGAGCTTTTCACCTGATCTTGGATCCCCTTATATGCTTATTTAGTTGGCGGGAGCCTTGGGCTCAACTATCTCCAAGCTTAGGGTTTTCTCCAGGAACAGCGTGCCAAACCTGCTAATAACAGCAAACATATCTAAGTGGCAACTCTTGAAATTATGCATTTGTAACTTGAAAACAATAATGGTATTACTATTAGACAAGCCACCTTCAAAACATTTTAGAAAGATGCAAGGTCAATGTGAAAAGGCATCAATTTATCACTCAACAAAAACACCAACAACAACAACAAGGGCAACAGAAGATAAAACCCAGGAAAAGGATTTATTTCAAGCAATTATTCAAGTGCAAGTACAGTCAAAGGCATACAATCGGTTTCCACTTGACAAGCTCCAGAAAAGAGCTTCCTAAACAAACAGCATTTATATTCTTCAGAATTGAACATGAAGGACAGTCTGGCATTTCAGACACATCAAAAAACCGTTGCATTAACGCACAAAAAAAGCGGTGATCAAAACAGCATAAATCACTTCCTCCCATATACAATAATGATTTCCAAGCAATGCTTTCTTTTCATCCAACAACACAACCCATGTGTACAGCTGGCAAGAGCGTACAGATCATTCGGGCTTTGTGCGACTTTGTGAACTTTGGAAGTCAGTAAGGGTGCGGTCCCACAGACGCAACACTTCCACGGACCTGGGCTAATACAGAAAGGAAATCCAGACGCAACGTCCCCCTGCTTTAATACAGAAGGATTATGTGCACACAACACCACAGTGAGACCAACAACAGCCTTCCCATCCAGAAAGAAAGAACAGGTGAAAGAGAGAGAGAGAGAGTATGAAAACAGAAGTAGAGAGAGAGAAAGAGAAAGAGAAAAAAAGCGAGGGAATTCTGGTAGCGCTTAAACTGAGGAGCACCTGTTGAGAAATGAAGACAGGTTAGCATCATCTGGAGCAGCTTTACTGTAGATAGACACAACATTAATTCAAACTCATATCAAAAGGAGGGTTTTTCATCTTTTGATATTCAATCCCATGCCGTGGTTTTCAAAATCAGTGTTAGTTTCACAGAGAAATATGGAATCCCAGTTCTGCCATCAGAAAAAAAAAGTTATAATGTGACTTCTGAGAATTCTGACTTTCTCACACAAAAAGTGAGACGTTAACTTAAGTTTTTAACTCAATATTGCAAAATACAAACGTGCAAGTCTGAAGTCAAAATAGTCAGATATAAAGTCAATTGCAAAAAATGTCAGTATTTCAAGTCCAAATGTAGCAGTTCTTTATAAATCAGTGGCAGAAATGAGCTTTCATAGGAAACCTTGTACTCCAAATATTATAATTTGAGTGTATCAAGTTGGCAGACTAGAAAAATCTTTAATGGTATTTTCTTTAAAGTTAATAAACTCAAAAACTAACCTATCAAAAATCAAAACTATGAATTGTATGACTGAACTGAATATAAAACAGCCTTTGGTGTGTAAGCTCAAAACAATAACTAGACGACTCAAAAACAACCACAAAATTTAGAGACCAAATACAGTGCAAAGAGCTTAACGCAAAGATATCAGAGATCCACGTTATCATCAACATCAGTGTGTTTGGTCTTTAAATGAAGCACTTTCAGAATGAAATTGCAGTTGCAATAAACAACTTAACCATCAACATTATATGAACTCACACTTTTTTTTAGTTAGACATAACACTTGCATGTCTTGATAGAAGTAAATGTGACCATCACTAAACATTTGCTATACAGTTTAAAAACAGTAATGGAGTATATAAATCCTAAAATGTCGTCGCCCTTAAACTACACCACAACACAAAACCCTTATAAAAACCCCAACACAAAACTAAACAAACAGCAATACGTCCGTCTCCATATTAATCTTTTGCAAAACACACACAAAACGACACCATTTAAACATTCATTATCCTTGCACAGTCTGACACAAAGCATGATGGGAACTGGAACTTGTTCAGTCTAAAGAGAGAGTTCACCACAAATTGAAAATGTAGTCACTTTACTCACCCTTTATTTCTTCTTTTAAAGATAAAATCAGGAATATCAGCCTGATCTCATGAGAAAACGTGACTGTTTTACGCTTTTGTCAGTTTAGTGGCTAATTCGTACAAGTTTGTACAAGTTCAGCCGTACAGCGTGGCACCCAACCCCACCCCTCAACCCAACCGTCATTGGGTGATGAGCAAATTGTACTAAATTGTACAAATGAGATTGTAGCAATTCATACGAATTAGCGACTAAATAAAAAAGTTACGAATTGCTGTGAGATCTTGTTGAAAATACTGAAGCTATTGACAACTACAGTATTTTCTACTATGGAAGTCAACATAAAAAAATAAGTAGAGGGTAAGTAATATGACAGCTTTTATTTGTTTGAGTGAATTATCAATTCATTTCTCTTTGGTTTTAAATTGTTTAACTATTAAATTTGATTTAACAATTCAATACAACACTGATTAAAAACAAAATACCTATAATTCCAGCCTGATAACATGAGAAAATTTTATTCTTTTACGCTTTGTCAGTTTAGAGGCTAATTTGAGTTCAGTCGTACAAAAATGTACAATTTTAAAAAGGAGGTGTGGTACATTTATTACTGAAATAAAACAAATAAGACTTTTTCCGTAAGAAAAAAACATCAAGACATACTGTGAAAATTCCTTTGCTCTGTTAAACATTGTTTGGGAAATATTTAACAAAAAAAACAAAAAAAATTCAAAGGGGGGGCTAATAATTCTGACTCTAACTGTATATTAGGTTTTAGTTATGATAATCCCAAAATCATTCCACATAAATCCGCAGTTTTTTAACAAAATTCTGAGCAGAAATAACAAAAAATGTCCGCAGATTCTGTCTGGCCCTAAGAATAAGCCACTAAATCAAAATGTTATGAATTGTCGTGAGATTGCGTTGATAATACATGTTATTCTTTCTCTCTCACGATCACCAAAGCTAAACAGCAACTCTGTCATGAAACAACCAGAACGAGTTTGAGACATTTCACCATTCAGTCAATCATTACACTAACCTGATGATAACCAAGACACAACTCTTACAAAACAAAATCACTTCAAAATTACTTATAAGCCATGAACCAGATTAACTATGAATTAGAACACACTTCATTTATGGCACCATCCTTTCCGGATTCATCCATCTCTCAATTTGGCTAACCCTAAATTCCACCTTGTCGGCCAAAAAACCTCACAAAAAACAACTAAAACCAAACTTTTAATAGAGCGTATATAATACCGAGATTTATATACACTACCCTAAATAGAAATTTTGAAAACCAATGCATTTCAGAATATAAAAAAAGAGCATTTCTTTAATGAAAAACCCTCCTTTCGGTTCTCCTGAAGATCTGTCCTGAAAAAGAGAAAAAAATGGTTTAATTTGAAGGTAAAAATGACTGCTGCTAATGGGGAAACAGTGCACAGTTTGTGATGCTTAAACTGTAAGAACTTGCTAAACCATTATACAATTAAAGCAGCAGAATTTGAAAGTGTTACAAATTCTAAGCTGATTACCCTAATAAAAAAGTGCAAGTAATCAAATAATATTAAATATTAATATTAAAGCAATAGGCCATCCTAATATTTTTATATACCGGCCAATCGCAGCATAAACGGCATTAAACAGTAAGGTTTTGGTACTAAAAAACAAAAAGAAAGAAAATAAAATGCACATAGAGTGTGCCAGCCACTTGTGATCGACAGAAATAATAAATTAAATAAATAAATAAATAAATAAAAAAGTAAACCTCAAGCCTACTCTCAAGTACAGAACAGAATAGAACGCATTCTCTGTTATTTTGACTAGACTGTTTGTCAAGTCCATAAAAAAATGTCACATGTGTGATTACATCTGGGAAAGGGACATTTCCCCTCAAAGTTATTTAACACTTACAATGAAGTTACTAAAAGATTCAATATGAATCAGTTTTTCTGTTATAAGACTGATTTAAAATATGTCTTATAAGATTTAAAATGAGTCACTCAGACTGCTTTACGCGTTTTAAATCCACAGGATTCACTCTTCTAGTATAAATAAATACCTTCAAACCAAAAAATAAATGTTTGCATTTGCAACTTCAAAAATATTGGTCTTAAAAAAAAAAACATTAACTCAAAAGTAAACAAAAAAAAAAGATTGGAGTGCATCTACGTTTAGGTTAATTAACGTTCATAATCTTACCCATTATTATGCATTTTTGTAATTCCTGAAAACTCACAATGCAAACTATTAACACAAACATACACATATAGACAAAGAGGGATCAAACTGGGATCGACCATGCCCAACTACCACTCTACAACAGAAGATCAGCAAATTACAAGTGCATCTTTAAACAAGTGGATGCTGAAGGGTCGCGGTTAACATGTTAACTTTGAAAAACATAATGGACAAAACAACACCTCAGGTGCTTAAATCTACCCAACTCTGAAACACAATCTTCTACCTCAAATTTGGCAACATGAAAAAATGAACATTCAGGTGTATGGACAAAAAATATGTGTATGTTGTGTTCAGATTAAATAGGACTGACTCTTCAAACACAAATCAACATCAGACAACAGTTAATGGTGATAGACAGTTGGCTTCACATACCCGTATTTACATGGTATATATGTGACCATCTTTTATTTTTCATCTTTAAAATTTCCTCAAATAATAATCTCGAAGTTCTCAAATAACAAAACTGATGTAAAACGACCAAGGAATACTTTGTTCTATTGATATTTATATATATATATAAAAACAAACCGAGAAAAGAAATGTACCTGTCACATACTAGTTTTTAAACATGGGAAGATTTCGAGATGAGAAAACAACAGACTCGACAGTTTCACACAGTTTTTTCATTATATACATGGACACCGATAATAGTTGCTCCCAAACCCTTTGAAACGACAGACCTGGTTGTGTTGTTAACTATATTTATGTTATATTTCATTCACTGAAATGGCCCGAACATAAAAGACTCCACTATACTACTGTATCTGAAACAGACAAAGGTCTATTCTTTGAAGCAAAAAAATACAAATAATAAAGACGATGACATCATAACAGCGATAACCCATGATTAAAAGCCATGACATCACAAGATTGCATTACGCTCACTGGAGATATCAGCCCATATAGCAGTGCTCAAAACTAAATCTGTCTTCTGACACTCAAAGCCCTGTGTTACAACTAATGAGGAAAACAAGATGGATAAGGAAATATAGATGAAGGGATTAGGAAAGGTCTCTAACAGCAGGTGTTGACCAATCTCCAACTGACCTCAACAAGCCACTTGCATTCCCATCTCACTAACTTAAAAATGATCAACCAAGCCAAAGGTCTACCATTTATCCAGATCTCTCTTCACAACGAACTTAAAGTTGATCGAAATTCAACCAATGTCAACAAACACAGCAGCATCAAAATCTATAATAAAATCGCACGGGCCATGATTCAACCATCCTCTTCTCTACACAATGTGTGCTACGAGGAAAGAAAACCAAACATATTAAAAAAGGAAGGGGAATTTCTGCCTGATTTTTATACTTTCTTGGAAGCCATCTCAAACAACAATTAAAAGAATCTAAACATGAGACTCCAACACCGAAACTTAAAACCAAAGTATAAAAGTCATTTACTGTTGAATTGTTTTTCAGCTGTCCTTAGACACGCATTATGAACTACAAACCAGCTCTGCAGACCAGAACTCAGCTTCAATACATTTACAATGGTGAAAGCGACCATGAAAAACTAAAAATGGTGAACAGTCATGTACAATAGCCCAAAAAAAGAGACAATGACAATCTACATTGACTTCCAATAAAGACACACAACTAGAATTCAAAATCTCACAGTGGCTTCCAAAACAGCACAACCCAAACCGGTCCCTGAAGCGCCATAAAAGCACTTCAACATCTCTACAAAGCAGTGCTTTCCACACTGTGGTCGACAAGCTCAACGCAAAGACTTCAAATAAGAAGTCTTCTGCTGCCCTCTGCAGGTGACAAAAACAACAACTGCAGCATGCAGAGACCAAACAACCCATTTACCACCTTTGCTCAAGTCAATTACTGTGGAAAACTCCAAAAGAAATCAAGAATTCATAACAGAATGTGTCTAATAGTCTATATGGAGAGCTACAGGATGGGAGCAACTATTATCAAGTGCCATCAAAATGTCTTGGTTTCCTAACTTTCTTTTCAACTGCTGGTTTCAATCATTACCGATTTCCATATATATGTATATACACATGAAGATACTGAAACAAGAGCAGGACTTCATGCCAAAGTTGAAGTACTAATGTAAAGTAATGCTGTGCCATATCCAGCAGGACACAGCTAGTGTTGGGCTCTTTGTCTTTGATTCTTTCATGCATATGACTGGAGTTTGTCGACAGTGCTTTTCTGCATGGCTTCCAAAACGTTTGATTCTTGATTGTGCGTCTGTCTTCCAGAAAAAGACATGTTCTTCTTGCTCACTTCTCTTTTCTTCTTGACTTTCTCCTCAGCCATCAATAATGGAAACGTCGATGTGAGACAAATCTATCATGTGCCTGATTAAGGGAACATGTGATTGAAATGAGACACGTGCATTCAAAAGGCATCTCCAACAAAACATGACCGTTGGTAGAGTCACCATAGAGCTTGTTTTTAATGGGTAAGATATGCTAATGCTTCATGTTTCACTTGCCAAACATTTTTGCAAACTATTGGGCACATCAACTCGTCCAATTTGATCAATAATACCAACAGAAAACACCTAAATGTATTATATAGGCTTTTTTCTGTTGTGTTCACACCTGCATTTTGGCTCTTTTGGTTCGTTTGATCCAGAACAAAAAGCAAGATACATGATCTATTTAATCAAACTTTCTTTTGTAATTTGAGATTATAAGTTTTGTAATTAGTAATAAGTTTTGGACTACAGATTCCGAGTATGGGGCACCAAATTTGACTACATCCCTTCACTTTGAATTGATTGCATATATCAATTGTAATACTAATGTTTACAATTAGGACCTAACCCTAACCTCTTATTTATTTTAGATGTCCAAGCAGGAGGTGTGTAAAGTCAACTGGTTGTATAACATTGAATAATTATATTCAAAACAATCAAACTTTAATTTAAAGTTTGAAAAAGCTGACAACAAAACTTTAAAAGCTTCCAAAAACACAAAAAAGGCAAGGTAGGATTAAATGAGTTAAGATATGTTTCACTTAATGTTCACACTGTTATGCCAGATTAATGGCATACCTATACATATTGTGCCAGTACTTACTGAACAAACCATGCTGGATTGGACGAGGTATGGTATGTGTGTACATCTGATAGTATTAGTATCGGTTTAGAACTTGTATAGAGCTTAAAAATGTGTAAATGAGTCAAAATTGCAAGACACAAAGATTTGTTTCAAGTAAACAGGTTTCCAATGCCTGTATTAAAAATCTACTGGTCAGGATTGGGAATAGGATGAGAAAAGTCAGGTATGCTTGAGAACTCAGTTCTGTTTTGGTGTTGCATCTTGTAACAATATATGTCTTGTTTCTGATTAGTTTTAACGTTTGCGTTCATAATTCACTCTAATCATCTTTTGTTAATAAGTGAAAAACAAACTTTTTAGAGGTCTCAATATGTTTGTTTAGTGCACACCAGGTTTGGATAGCAGCATTTAAAATATGAACTGCACTAACAAAGTGCAGCACCAGGGTTTGTTTTAATCAAACTAAACCTGACAAGTGTGAACACACCCATAGAACTTCATTTTTACCTTCATGATCTGCTGAAAAATGTATATGAATGAATAGAAATATGTTTCTATTTATAATCTTACTCACAAAAGACATTTCAGTAGTATATTCTTGTTGTGAACTTACAAATTTAAGATAAAAAGGATCTTAAAGTCAACAGCTCCCTCGATATTTGTGCAGTGTGATGAAGTCAATCTTACCTGTGGAAGCTGTGCTGAAAACTCACTGCATGTTCTGGGTTTGCGAACTTGGCGATGGCCTTCCGCTGCTCAGGCAACATATTAAACCTCTGTAGAAGAAAAGCACAAATGACATATAGCTGTAGATTTTATTTTCTACATTTCTACTTTGTTTGCTCTGTATGATTGGGAACAACAATTTGGTAAAAAAAAATCATACGGGAATGCAACGCAAACACAAACAGCCAGATGGCGCAATTGTACTATTTTTCAAAAGATCATCCTATAAACCAGGGGTGCCCAAACTTTTTCGTTTGAAATGCCCAAAAGATTGATATGACTAAACCATTTCCATCATTCTCCTTCTCTTCTCAGATGGGACGGTGGGCCAAATCAAAGGTTACCATAGGACAATTTTGGCCTGCGTGCCCTATTTTGGGCATCTCTGATATAAAGTTTATTTTGGGGTCAATGTCTTGTGAAAAAATAAAATAAGTAAAGGTAATGTGAGGGAAATTAATAAATTAATTTATTAATCACCTAAAATTTTCTATAAGGTTTAACATTTGTATGCTTTTGAAAAAAATTGTTGAAATAATAATATATTTGCCAAATGCACTGGTTGTCCAAATATATTAATCCTCAATATTTCTATGTGAGGATGACTGTCTCATGGGTTTGTAACTGTGCATTGATTGCACATTAGTTTAAAAATTTGCTGAATTGGTGGTAATGCACACTTTTAAACCAATCAAAATGTAGTATTTAGACAGAAAGTGGTAAAAATTTGATAAAAACTATGGAAATCGAACATTTTAATACCTTTAAACTCAGGATTTGAACCACAAACTTATTTTTTTAACCAGTTATTTTCTACTCCACTTGTAATGCTCTCTTCACTATGTTCCACTCAGTAAAGCTCAATGTTTTCACCTAGCATATTGAAATATACACAAAGTGTTCAAAAACACACCAAAAAATTCCACATTAGATCAAGAAAATCTAAAGCTTTAAATATATTAATGAATGACGATGTCTTATGCTGTTTAACCAGCAGGTGGTGCTGCTGTCAATCCAACCAGTTCAAACGCTAAACATAGTTAAATGTTTAGTGTCAATTACATTTCTCAAGTGTCAAATCAGAACTGATCTTTTGTTATGCAAACAGCAATATAGTTCCCTGATGGATTAGTATATTAGCCATCCTCAAGCTTCTTATCGTTGTATTTAAAAGAAGGTCTAAATTCAAGCCCTTCTTTCTTTTGCCTAATCCTTATGCTGTGCTGCTTATATTTATAAGACAGTATAACAGTGGTCCTGTCAGCTGTGTGCAAAGGGTCCGAAACAAATAATGATGGGAAAACACCATCCTGCATGAACAGTGGAAGAATTTTAGAAGAACCTGACAGTTATTTATGACACCCTGTTCAACAACTTCTGCGCTAGTCCAAAATTAACATTTTGCCACACTTCTCAAAAGCCAGAGAGTTGAACAACATGAAACCGACTACACATTATTTAATTAAAAACAGCAGAAAGAAAAAAAAATAAATCACAAAATCTGCAGATTGTATTATTATTGAAAGAATTTATATATTAAAGATAAAGAATATTGAATTTTGGACTGAATTATATAAATCATTAATATGGTTAAAGTATACTCAGAATAATTTAAATGAATAGTGAAAAAAATAAAAACATTTGTAAAAGGACTGGGTGATTAAAATAAAATCTCAAAGACATTTGTGCAAAGCCGTGATTGTCTCGTACATCTTGTCAGGGAAGCAAGGTTCCGCAAAATATCCTCCATAGGCCAGAGGGTGCTCTCGTGCAGAAACAGGCACAAAGCAGTAATCCAGTAAATACGAATAGCATTGCAATATAAAAGCAAAGATTTTACCGCATTCATTGATTCAGCATGACTACTAATCTCATGGCTATGAAATCATCCTGCAGAAAAATTTATTTCAAACATTAGACTGAAGTTATGAAACAGGTTTGGAGTGAAAACCTAAAGCACGTTTTTATGTCACATTTTCTCATGCAGCCTTAATTCATTTCATCAATGTAATTTTGACAGAATGATCATCTCAATCTCACTATAATCAGATTAAACATGATTTTGCATAGCTTGTCAGTGAACTATGACTTTTTGTAGTAAATGCTGCTCCATCTGAGAGCACGTGCTGGAGATTTACTAGAACCAGCTGTACTAACAAAATGCACTTGGAAATCACATTCGAATAGTCACCCAGCTTTACATTAAAAAAAAGAAAAGAGCTGCTCAATTTGGTTGTCAAAATCTAAAAACAGTAGAGCTGCACGATTCTGGCTAAAATGAGAATCGCGATTTTTTTGTGCCTAAAATAAAGATCCTGATTTTCTCACGATTCTGTTGATGTAAAATAAAGGTTAATATGAGTGGGCTATTATTGTTGTTATTCTCAAACATGTGGTAAAACAGCAATAGGCTTTGTGTAGCTGTACTGTTAAAATACTAAATTTTGTATAGACTTGGAATGGTGGACTTGAACAGACTTTAGATTTGTCCTGGTCATTAATGCTGATGATAATTCTGATGTTGAATTATTGTGTTTGAGACATGCTTACAATCTGTCATTTTCTGCTTAAAATCTGTCACTGACGTGATTTTCGTGAATACAGAAGACTGGGATGGTATTTTTGCTTTTCGTCGGTTTTTGGATACTTTTTGAGCTGGAATCAGTCAGCTACAACAGTCTGGCAATACTGTGTGTGCTTTCAGTTTCATTTTCACTGCTAAGAGCAGTTCACTTCCCGCGCGGCTCCCAAATGATCACTCTGTCACAAACTGAATGTTATTTACAACTTTATTAGCTGTTATTCACAGTCTATGCAGGTTCTGTTCACTAAAGTAGACTTCATTCAGAGGCGAGCCCGCGCCCGCTCTCTCTGTGGTAACAGCTGACGCATCATTACATGAAGACAGTAATTACATTTTTAGGGTGAATAATATCTTGCATGTGACTCTTTCAACACCATTTGGAGGCGTCCACGTTGCTGAACAACGTTTGTAAAACAATGTGAAGACATGTGTGGCTACCATTGCTTCTCTCCAGAACTTGAAAATATGATTGACAGAATCGTAGAAATGCTGGATTAAAATCATCTAGTGGGTCGAATCGAGATTGTGATCTTTTTACGATTAATTGTGCAGCTCTAAAAAAACAGTATTAACAATTTGATAATTGTGCTAAATCAAATAGGATTTTGGGGCACTTTTAGACTGTATTAAAACAATTGACCAGTCAATGAATTATACTGGTATATAAAACTCGCTAATGCAGAAATCTATTCAAATTTAGCACATTAAGGGGCCAATCACACAGAACATGCTTTTTGCGTTGAGAGGCACATTCTTTGAATGGTTTACTTATGGCTATGAGTGTTTTGCGCGTCGCTTATGTGCCCTGCACGCCTTACATTTTAACCGCCTGCTGTGTTTCGCATTTTTTTGCTGTTGTGTGCTGTGTGCTCGCAGTTGAAAAAAAGTCAACAGCTATGTCACTTGCGTCTTTTTTATTTTCCAATCAGCAGAGGCGGGGTTTCCATTGATATGCCTGCAGTGTTTGTGTTGTCAAGACGACTACAGAGACTTTTGAAGATGGAGGAGAGACTAGCGGTTGCTCTTTTGAGTTATCCAGAGCTGTATGACTTCACACATCTTAAATATCACAATATTATTAAATATTATAAGTATAACAATATCAACAGCAACACTCCTGCACAATACACAGCTGATTCAGACATTGCCTGGCGAAAAAAAAAAAGCGTGTATTTTCAGAACGGAAAATCAACTAAAATTCTTGATCATTAACAAGCCAAAAATATAAATGTATTTTTGATGAGTGAAAAACAAAGCTTAGGCTTCCTAACCTCAACAGGGCCAATGGAGTTGAGCAGGTTCAGGAGCTGTTTATTGGTTGTGGTGGTTGATAAACCCTCAATGCAGACAGTGCTGGGCTGATGATCTTGAGCTCTCGGGTTCTGTTGCGTCAGCAAGCGATTCGTTCCACGGCCACGTCCTCTTCCTCGAACTACCAACTGTGGAGATCGATAAAGATGCAGAGAACTATTTATTAACAACTACTATGATACAATTAACAAAAACAAGTAAGAGGACACATCATAGAGCTAGCCACTGCTTTTATGTAATGTGGGAACAAGAGATGATTATTAGATTGCGTAATCTTTGTTGTTTAATTCATTATCATATCCTTTAACCATTTTTATTCTACAACTCTACAGCAGTTCAGCAGATCGAACACAATTCAGTAACTGCTCCTAAAAACGAACATATTCCTCAATAATTCATAAACATAATGGTGTTAATTTTAATATTTTCAGAGGCACTGTTAAACATCAATAGTTTAACCACACTATTTGTAAATGGTTTCAATAAGGTAAAGTCTGTGAATGTAATTTCTGCAGTGTTCTTGGTTTATTTTACCGCTAAAATATTAGAAAAATACTTTACTTCCCAAAGTTTCGTGTTCACCATTATTTGTGATTCAGGTAAAAAAAAAAAAAAAAAAACATGCATAAATGTGGCCAATAAGCCAGCTGCAACATCAAGGTGAAGTGCTTTTTGTCTGAGATAGGAGAAGCAGTCCTGCAATCTCTTCAGCACTTTACTGATTAAGCCTCTGAAGCGACTGGAGGGAAGAGACTTCAGAAAGAGGCCATCATTAAGTCACGCCTGGAGTTTGCTAGAGGCCATGTGACAAAACCTGCTGAATGAAAATGTTGTGGTCTGTTGAGACTGAAGCTGAGCTCTTTGGCCTTGAAAGCAAAGCTTTACGCTGGGCACAAACCAAAGACAGATAACACTAACATTACAGTCAAGCACACACATTGCTTCAGTATAAGAAAAGCCTTTCATTTTGTAAGGCAATAAAGACTTTTTTTAAAGGCATTCAAGTTTCACCTTGTAAAACCGATTTTTTCCTTTTTACACAAAAAAACGTTTAGAATTACAATTTATTCCTGTGATGGCAAAGCTTCAGTTTTCAGTCTGACTGTTTCATTGTTATCATTCAGCAATCATTGAAGTATGCTCTTTTATTTTATTGTTATCAATTTATTCAAAATCAGTACATTAAAATAACACGCACGTAATACTCTGAAGCTGTAAACACTGTTCATTAGGGCTGCATGATATTGGAGAAATCTGATACTGTGATTTTTTTTTTCTGCGATAAACATTGGGATAAGAATTGATAAATATTGGGATATGAATACAGTTTCACAAGATCGTTTTGAATAGCACAATTTGATGCTAACAGTCTTCAAGTACAGAATTGATTAATCACACTGCAAAAAATGCTTTTCTTACCTTGCTTAGTCTTATTTTTAGCTCAAATATCAAACATTTCTTAGATCTAGTATATATATTGTTTTGTTTTTAACTTTAGAAGAAATACGCCAAAGTTAAGAGTTTTTAGAATAGAATGCCTATTACAGTCACTGTACACGTCTACTATGTACATTATATACAAGTGCGATGAGATTAAGTGCTCACTCTTCAGTGCAAACATTTACAGTAGAAATAACTGTAGAAGATAAACAGTAGTGCAAAATGGGGGGGGGGGGGGGGGGGGGGGGATTTAGGGTGAGGTGGAGTAAACAGTCCTGTGGTAGAACGTGAACTACTTAAAAGGTATAGTATGTAAATGTAAGATGATAAATAAATAGTGGTGCAAAATAAAGGATGAAAGGGGGGTAGGGTGAGGTGGAGTAAACAATTCTGAGGTAGAATGGGAGACGTATACGATATGTAAATGTAAGATGACAAAAAGTAGAGCGAAAACAGTTCTGAGGCTGAACGAGAGATTTATACAAGATGTATATAATTAGATGTGTATTGCATAAAGTCTGCTCCATGTGTGTGCATGTATAGTGTCTGTGCGAGTGAGTTGAGGATGGTAAAATTTGGAAGGAGGTGTAAAAATGTTTTCTTTAAAACAAGTAAAAGTATCTGCCTGTAGGGGAAGTAAAAAAAAATCTTATTTTCACTATAAAATGTAGATATTTGGACTAGAAACAAGACAAAAATTCTGAGTAAGAAAAACTTTTTTGTTGTTGTTGCATAAATCGTATGAATTCCATAGTGATTAAATTTAATTCTGTAGCTCTTGGTCAACTTTAATTCCGAGTCAACATTGCCTATCTTGCAATGTGATTATTGTAAACGTGCACTTTGTGAAATCAATGATATATTGTGCAGCCCTACTGTTTATTGATCAATGTTTATTTGTAAATAAGATTAAATGTGTTCATCTAGGGCTGGGCGATAAATCAATTTTCTTTTAAGCTCATGCATTGCTCCCCTCTAAGTTACAGTAGTTTCTCAGCATATTTGCGCTAGAAACAAACAAACAACATGGCACCGAGCAGAGAAGAACTAAAATTAAAAAGCACATTGCCACAACAAACACATAAGCGATACACCCGCCATGACACACACGCATTCACAATGAGACACATGCATTTGAACGTGCCCATGCCACAAATTGTCTTTCTCATTGAAGTTATGGATATTTCTCACTAAGAATTGATGGATAAGACAATTATTGGACAAGATGAGCATATGAAAGGAACTTTTACCGATCTAATGTTGGAATTCAACGTTGCTGTTTCTGGATGAATTACTTGACCTAGCCGTAGAGATGTTAGTTCATTACTCGGTATTGTGAACATCGACACTGTGACAAAACACAAATGTTACAACAGCCCTATTTTTATCATATAAAACAATTGCATCCCAGGGCTGCAATTTAAGGATCTATTTAAGGATCTATCAAAAAAATCTGATATTTTTAAATATTTAAAAAATATTTCGTTTTTTTGTAACAAATATTGCAATATACTGTATTTACAATGTCACTAGATTACTTGAAAATTGCTATTTGGTCAGGATTTATTAAATAAAAGATTTATTATTAATTAGTTAATTATGCATAAAAATGTAAAAAAATGTTACTCTTTCAGGCATTAAAAACCTGCGCAAATGATAAACTTTCACTCCATTACAGTTAAACTCTGCTATACCATCACAATTGTCATGTGTTCTGACATGTTTCTCCTGGTCACCTAATTCATAAAAATTGGTATTATTTATGTAATCTCTACGAAAACTGACGAGTCATAGTATTGGATTTCTTTAAAAAATATCTTCATTTGTGTTTCGGGGGTGAACAAAAATTTTGAAAAGTTACAAAGATGAGTAACTGATGCCAGTGTGTTTTCATGGCAGGGAATATAAAACATTTACTTATTAAAAAATGTATTATGTGCTGGTATTTTAAGCTGCTGGTGTATAATAAAATGTAAAATAAAATGCATAATCAATGTATTTAAATTACATGTCAATGCACAGGCATGCCATCCATCTTTACGAACAGACGCGTGCCATCAAATGGCCCAGGTTGGCTTTTGACCCAACTAAATGCAGCAGCCATCCACGCTGGAGGATTCCTAGTGCTATAAGCCAGTTGCTCCCTCACCACTTACTGAACATACAATTCACTTTTGCTCCAAGCGAAACCCTGGGTCCGTTGTCAGTGAGTGATTTACAAGGCCACGGTTATATCAGTAAACAGCAGCGAGTGTTTGGAATATCTGACTCAACATGAGCGCTCAGGCAGATGTGCAGGAAGGCGCTCTGCTGTGACTGACTGACACACGTTAGCACTGTATTTGTCCCCTGAGAACGGACGACTGTACAGAGACGGCAGCGCGCGGAAAAGGCCAAGGGATCTTCATCTCTCCTGCTTCAGCCTGTCAATATCATCGCACCTGGCACTCTGTTCCATATCATTACTGCTCCCGCTCTCTTCCAAAACAGCTACTGGTCCCCTGGGAAAAGCGGTGACACAGCTGAGCCATAGCAGAAACCAAACCTGCCGTCTTTACTAGTGCTGAAGCGCCGAGGAGAGAGCCACTTACAGCAGCTCTTCATGACAGCCACAAAGAGCCAATGATAACTTCAACAAACGGCCCGAGTGTATTGTATATTCTGGACAGCACTACACAAGATTAGAAGAAATAAACAACAGTGCAGATAAAATAAATGAATAAATATGATAACCATATCTGCGTTTAAGTGATTTTCAGTCAATATTATGGGCTATTTCAGGCCTTTTTTCACTTTCCGACAATGGCAGGAAGGTTTTCAGTGCAAATTCAACAAAATGAAGATCCTGTAAATGTAAAAGATGTCTTGTGTTTACACAACCGCTCAAAACTCTACAGAGAGCAGTGTTTCCCACAGGTTTGAAATATACTTGTGGTGGTAGCTGGATTGAAACATACCTTTTACCCACATCACATAAATGGTAAACTATAAGTGACAAAAAAAAACAATTTGATTTTTAACTCTTTTTATTATCTCTTTTTAACTTTTTCTTTTCAATGGGTTAAAGTAAAAAAAAAAAAAAGACTGTTGAAATAAATATAAAAACTCCACTCTTTCTCTTTTGTGCTATTTAGGAGCCATGTGCACCCACTGACAGGTCAAATCTGCTCAAATCCCTCTCTCTCTCATTCAAGTTTCGATTGCTTTATTGGCATCACATTTTGTACAGTACTGCCAAAGCATTTCAGATGTATAAAATAAGTGATATATCGACAACAAATGATAAAATATCCAGCAAAAGAGACATAAATTACAAAAAAGGAATAAAAATCTCTAAAAGTTATAATACTTACAAAAATGTAGATTATTTAAAGGTTCAGGACACCCCGGAGAACTTTTTTTTATATTAACAGATGTGTGTGTGTTGAGCATCAGTTAAGACAATGTTAGCACCTGTCAGCTTTAATTGTGGGAAAAACTGGATAATTTTGTGATTTTGTCAGCTAATTTCAGCTTCCGGGTTTAAAATGATTTTTGGGGCGGGATCAAAATTGGCGACGTAGCGCAGAACTGCAAGTGCAATGATGACACGTCGGTTTCTCATTATTATTCATAGCGGAGTTTTCTTATCCTTTGAGAAGAGTCGGCTGCTTAATTATTCATGAGACCTGCCAGTGTCAAGCCCGAGCTGAGAGACACGGAAACCACGGCACAGTATTTAGCCTTTCATGAAGGCTCATATGCGTTTGTTTCCATCATCCACGGGGTTTGTTGCATGTTTTCCCCCGCAATCTTGTCAGGGCCGATCATACAGCAAAGCTGTGTGTGTGATGCAAGCATTTTTGTCGGGAGAGCAGCACGAGAATTAGAGAAAAGCGGACGCTGTCTTTTATCAGGAGTTCGTTCACATTCAGACACATCACTGTGCTGCTGTGTTTGCCTAAATCCTCCAGATTACCAGCAGGGTTAATGGTTAAAATAGACGGGTCAGGAGACCTGCTGCACTGAGTCTGCTGGATACAGGGATTGAGGGAGAAGTCCTCATTTATAGTGTTTACATAAACACACTTATCTTTATAATGATATAAATTGTGGTTGTCTGTATATGAAATTAAGAATAACAAATGTAGCAGGGCATTAAATCACTGTTCATTTCTTTGCATTTTAACTTTGTAAACTATTAACTCATGCGTCTCCTCTTTGTGTCTCATTTTGTGAGCTAACTGACAACAGTAGTTATTCGCTCCCCTTCTCCCCTGCTGGCCACGCCCACTCCTGCCCGATGCTTGCGGAGCTCCACGCCCATTAATCATGCATCTTTTGAAAAAATTCTGAAGTAGACTTTAACCAAAAGAGGGGGGTGTCATGGCCCTTTAAATAATAGAAATGAGTTGGGCAGCACGATGGCGCAGTGGTTAGCACTGTTGCTTAACAGCTAGAAGGTCGCTGGTTCAAGCCTCGACTGGGTCAGTTAAGCCTGATTTATACTTCTGCGTCAGATGACCGGCGTAACCCACGGCGCATGCAACGCGCGTGGCTGTGCATTTATACTTCTGCGCGCTGTCTCTGTCGGTCTGCATTAACATTTCCGAAACGCTAGTTGGCAGTAAGGTGTAACTGTTCCTCTGTGTCGAGTTTCTTCGGTGCTTTTTAGCTTTTCCTGAACACTTCCTGGATGTACAAGTGGCTCAAACTCGCTCATTTTGAGGCAGGAACCGGCGGACGTGCAACAACTTTAACTATGAGGTAAACACAAAACAAAACTTTCCATCCGGAGCTCCTTCACGGGACTCCACACTTGTAAACAATCGCTCGCGCCATTCGCGCGGCTCTTGGTCCCGCCCAGACTCATCAGCACTACCAAGCTGACCAATCACAGAGCTTACACTACACGCCGTTGCGACGTGTAGTTACATTTTTTAAGAGGTGCACGTCAGTGACGGCGACGGCCACGGCGAAGGGCTATGTGTCAGCGCCGTAGCAAACGCCGGCGTTTGACGGAGAAGTATAAATCAGCCTTTAGCATTTCTGTGTGGCGTTTGCAAGTTCTCCCCACGTTGGCGTGGATTTCCTCTGGGTGCTCTAGTTTTCCCCACAAGTCCAGAGACAAGCGGTACAGGTGAATTGGGTAAGCTAAATTGTCTGTAGTGTATGTGTAAGAATGAGAGTGTATGGATGTTTTTCACTGATGGGTTGCAGCTGAAAGGGCATCAGCAGCGTAAAACATATGCTGGATAAGTTGGCAATTCATTCTGCTGATTAATGAACGGACAAAGCCGAAAAGAAATTACCCATTTCTAATGGTGTACAAATAATCTGCAGCCAATTTAGATGTAATTTATTTAGCAAAGTTTAGTAAAGTCGTTTAGATTCAAGATTTATTTAATGTCTCTCTGGCTATTGTAACTGTGCGCATAAAATTAACTACAGCTTAGAAAACGAAGGTAAAATCATATCCCAAACATTTTAGCAGATTTAGAAACCTCAGCCGGACGCAAAAAGGTGTGGGTCTCTGTGGGTCTGCAGAGCACACGAGTTCTCACACACACAGAATGAGCATTAAGAAACGGGTAAAAGAGAGATTTTCCACTACTTAATTGCTTGCAGAATGCAGATGTTGGTTTACATTGAGCGGATAAAAAAAAAAGTGTAAAAGGATGATAATAATAGTTGAAAAAAATGTGCCGCAAAATATGCTTGGGCGGTCGTTAATATACCCGAGCGGTCTGCCCAAGTAAAGTCTGTGTGGGAAGCACCAGAGAGTAAGACATTTTATAACATAGGAAGAGTAGGAATAGGAAAATAGGACTACCATTTCGATACAAAAATATAGAAGGTGTTTAAATCCACAAATCACCAACATTCATCATGGTTCTACTATAGAAACACTAATGGTAACTTATAATATTGCGGATTAAGGTAGCAGTGTAAATATTTATAACAGTATTTTTGTTAAGTTAGATTTGACGTTTTGGTGAGGTGCCATAATTGTGGCTATCATAGTCTATGACTAAATAAGGAAAGGCTGTTGCAATTTCTACAGATAGTACTATTTTTGCTAAAGAAACATGTAATTTGCATTCCAACTCAAGCTACTATATGACTGTATTAGTGTATTTATTTACTAAAAGAAAATTTATGAGACTGTTCTATCAAATTAGGTGCTGGTGCCTCCATCTGTAGAAACCTAGTGGCACTGATGCCAGTGCTCTCAAAGTTTTTTCAGAAGCTTTGCAGATAAGAAGGAAATTTGACCCAAGCCCCCATGAACCTGTTAAATGGCTTTCTGGCAAGTGTTGTCCTTTTCAAAAACAGTAAAAAATGGCTAGCAAAAATTCACAATTATAACTTATGATTGTATAATCTGATGATAATCAGATTTAGTAACGATGCTTAAATTTAAACTTATAAAAATGCCAAGCATCAAATATACTGATTTGGACATAACCTGAAAGCACCATTAGTACCAGAGCTTAGTGTCATCTCTTCAAAATGGCATTGTGCACCTGTCCAATTAAGGGCTTGTGAGAGTAATCCTGATTCAATGTCATACCCGGTTCGTTTGGTTTGTCACGCCACGGCCAGCCTGTTGTTGATTTTGTACACCACCAGTTGCCATGGTAACTTTCCTGATGGGACCAAGCCTCTGTTGGGGGATAGGCCGACCAATTGGTGGTTGCTGTTGCTGTGAGGGAGCAGTGCTGGGACTGGCATCTGCCTGCTGAACACAGAGAAGACACATCTTACAAACCACACAAAGAAAATCCCAGATTAACAAACATCAGACCATCAGTCTGAACTGGACAGAACTGGCAAAATATGAGATACTGAAGTTGAGCATTCTTTTTTTCCTAAAGAATTGTGCCTATTTTTATTATTTTTTTTTAATGTACAGAATGTTATGAGCATACTTTAATAAACAGGAAAAACACAGTTTTTGATCCCATTTTACATTAAGTAGCCTTAATTACAATGTACTGATATTTAAATTAATCATTTAGTACAACACATTAAAGTACATACATGTTTTTACATTGTACTAATATTTTAAAAACAATATGCTTAAAATTAAATCTGAAATAAATTTCTGTTTTTACATTTAGAAATATACTGTTTACCCACACCTTACCTTTAAAAAAACCTACCCATACTTCAGACCTATCCCTAACCTTACCCATATCCTACCTCAAGAAAAGTTCTGGTGCTTTTCAATACTATATGAACACAATAAGTACATAGTAATAAAGGCCACAATATAAAGTGGGACCGATTGTCTGATACAATTTAAATAATTCACGCTGAAAACAATCAGACTTTAAAACACTATGAATGAATGAAAACATCTGCAGATGTTCTGTTTCTTATTTGCTGTTGTCATTTTCCATTTGTCTCTACTCCTGCCATTAGTATTTATTTATTCTGAGGCTCTAGGTCCACCTTTGGGCTTGGTCTAGCCAATAGTACAACAGCACCTCCTAGGGAGCTAGGTAAAAAGATACGCGCATAAAATGAACAAAAGTGAATAAAAAGTAAGGACCATTTGATTGGTCAAATTGTGCAAAACAAACTCTCTGTGAAATAAATATTGCATTTACTATTATCACCATAACAATATTTTTTCAATAAATTCTGCAGCCCAACAGAAATGCAGAACAACAGACAACACTACTCCAAGAGGTGATGTGATCTGATTTCAGGATGCTAATTACAGGATAAAATATAGCTGAGTTTATTAAACATCTTCCAGAAAACTGGTGACCGCACCTCTGAGTATAAATGTCATGGACTGGGGATAAAGAGAACTGTTTCCTCAGCTTTCAAAGTGTTTGTGTTATCTGACAGCGGCTGGCAGTCTTCAGATGTTGAAGGCCTTGAAAATTTAAACGCTCTCATCATCGTTTAATGGTGCACTCACACTATGCTATTTGAACCATGCCCAGACAAGTGTGAGTGCTTCAAATCAGGCACAGTGCGGTTCAGTTGGCTGGCCCTGACCAGGTTGGAAGAGGTGTGCCAGAGTGCAGTTGGGCTGCGGTGCGGTACGCTTGTAGTGTGAGTGCAAAGCATGCCTGAGCCCGAAACTGAAGACAAGACTTGACTTTTAGGAGACTAAAATTGATAATTCATATGGATTTATTAATCATTCTTACTTTTCAATGAACACGAACTGTCATAGTTTATTAAAGACACTAACCCCTCGCCACACATCAGCTCCACCTTCATCAAACCTTCTAATATGTCCAGCATGAGGACTTTGTGAACATGTACGCCAAAGGTGGTGGATCTATTCAGCAAAATATTTGAAAGAGTCACTGCATCCCAAATGACTAAAAATAGTACAAAACAATATAACTAAAGCAATCTCCACTGTGCTGAGCAAGAGCAATTCTCTTACTGTTAAACTGAACAGTGCATCAACTATGACGCAAGCATGCTCAGATTTGAAAGGTAAAGATCTAGTGTGAGTGCAGGCTGTCACTTGGGAGAGGGACAATCGTGCTTCGGCACGGTTCAAGCCAACTGCAGCTAGTGTGAGTACCCCCCCCCCAAAGGTTCCAATCACCTCAATACTTTCTTGTGACCACAGATAACACATCATCTCAAGAGCTTTTTTTATATATATTTAATGAATGATTTTGTTCTTCTCAAATTTGTCATTGGTGAGAACTAAATACCTACCCAGGCCCGTTCCCCAGATCGTTTGAGAGGTGTGAGTGCTTTAAATCGCGCTGAGGCGCAGTTCACTTGGCCGGCCCTGGCCCGGTTGGAAGAGGTGTGCCAGAGCGCTGTTCACTTGAGCTTTGGTGTGGTACGCTTGTAGTGTGAGTGCAAAGCACGCCTGAGCCCGAAATTGAAGACGAGAATTGACTCTTAAAGGACTGTTTTATATGCGTTTATTAATCATTCTTGCTGTTCAGTGAACGCAAACTGTCGTAGATTATTGAAGAGGCAAGCTTGTTTATGAGCACCAAAAGTGGCTGATCTGTTTAGCGAAATATTTGAAAGCGTGTCACTGCATATCAAACGACTTAAACGATATAACTAATCTCCACTGTGCTGAGCGAAAGCACTTACTGAACAGCGCATCATCGATGATGTAAGCGTGCTCAGGCCCAAATGTAATATGAGTGCGGGCCGTGGGGGGAAACGGGAGTGGGGACAAGCATACTTCGGCCCACATCAAGGCAACTGTACATAGTGTGACTACGCCCTAATTCTGTATCTCAGAAAATTAGTGATCATTGACAATCTGTTGACAATGTTGAATATTATGTTAAATAAATAGGTTTCATGAACATGACAATGACCCTGAAAAAGAAAATAGAGATCTCAGTAAATTATTTGCACTGACTGATAAACAAACAATTGCTCAGCACGATTCAAAAATCACTTCTTTTTGGTCAAATACACAAAAATATATCAAATTTTAGTTTATGTCATGTCTTGAGTAAATGTAAGAAGTTCAGCGACAAATCTTATGATTATTAAATTGTATCCATGCATTATGGCTTAATATGACAAACCTGCTCCAGTCTGTCATTGATGATAATCTAAAAAGAAGGGTTCATTTATTAAAAGTGCAGTAGGAGATTGTCTATAGGCATGGGCCGGTATAAGATTCTGACGGCATGATAACCTTGAATAAAAATATCACGGTTTCACGGTATCACAGTATTGTGGTTACTGCTCTAAAATATATTCTTTTTAAATGTCGTTAAAAACGTTTTTCCAAATTGAAAATAATATATTTAATTTTTTGAAAGATTTATAATACTTTGGAACAGTAAACATGTCAGGCTAAATAATTCAAATGAATAATTGGCTTCTTTTGTCTTTATTTGTTTCAAAAGCAATGATTTCATTACAAGTTAAACCGGCATCTTTGATATTTTATGCTGAAGATACTGTTGTCCTAAAAAACTAAAAGAAAAATCTTACACATACCTTAGAAACGTTATTACAGGAAATGGTGGTTTTAAAACCTTGACTTTTCCAAACTGCGGTAAACCTGTAGTAAAATTGTCGTCCCATGCCTAGTCTTCAGAAACATTTTTTGTTGTGTTGGTAGAAATTCTCTTCACATTCCAATAGTACAGATTAAAGTAAATTGTCTTAATGTATTCATACGTATTTTTCTATTCTGGGTAAGGCATTAAACAAAAAAATTTTAATCCAATAAAACATGTGTTAGGGCAATAATTGCCATAATTCTGATAGGTAGCCCAAACTGTCTGTCAACAAATGTAGATTTGTACATTTGCACAGCCCTTCAGGCAAACAGATCTGTCGTTTACACGTGCACATGCACATGCAAGAGTGACAGTGGTGAAAACAAATGCTCAACCAAAACTTACTAAAATCTTAAATCAATTTTGGAGTTAGTTTTGTATACTGGATGAAGAATGACACCATGGCTGAAGTATTTCTGCTAGACAGGTAATGTTCTATTATAAAACTATTGTAGTCATGTAAAGCTGATGTAGATTGCATTATGCTATGAATGGGTTATATGCACAGACGTGTTGTTCAGCCACTGAAATTTTCAGCCGAAAGATTGATGTGACTATTTTCAGTTTCATAAGGGACCTTTTACAGCATCGATAATGTAGATTTTTTTTTAGTTTAACAATAAAACATAAGTCATTAATGCCATTCCACCTAGTCAGCTTTACAGAGGTAAAGTTGAAGTTGGTGAAGTTGGTTTTATATTCACATTGATTCATTTTTGAACTATGACAACCTGTGACATGCTCCCTATATTGTTCAACATAGTAATTTGAATATTCAGTCTAAAATAGCATGTAAGTATGGCTTAGTAATAAGTGTAATTCCTGCATGCCACCAGCCAACCACTAAGTATAGTCGCTTTAGGACAATGTGTGAGAGAGTGAGACTAGCGATCCTTGCATACATGAAATATTGCACATACAACTAAAAACATGCTAGATATAATACAGTTTTTCATTCAGAATTGAAATATTATAAAGTACTATAAAGATTTCTAACTAGCGAATGTCATGAACTAGTGGGTTTGTTTTCTATCGTCTTTATGGTGCGTGTTCATGATTTCAGGAGGACTGCAGGGGAGGGACTGTGTTTTCAAAGCTATTATGCTAACGGTTAGCTTTTTGGCAAATAACCTAATGCACCGTTAACATTGACTGAACTGCTATAGCTAGTGCTCAAAATCATATTCAAATATCAAAATTTCTTAATGATTTCTTGAATGCCTTGTATGTTATTTTGGTTGTACTCTTTTAACCGTATCATTGTTAAAATATAAAAAGAAAAACATGAAGAACATTCGACTTATACCGTCTACCACAGAGAGAATCAAACATCAGCATATAGTCCTCATCCGACAGCAAACCTGAATATATTCAACACAATCCCTATAAACATTCCTTCAGTCTACAACAAAGACATAATTGCCAAAGCAGCTAAGCTCATCCTTTTCCCCTCATCTGTCTTTTTCTAAACCGTGTGCATTATCTCTATTCTGTCTGTCTCCATCTGAGGGGGTTAATGGATTAATCCAACTCAATACAAAATCCACACCTTCAGATTACATCTATCAGATGCTCCGCAGCAATACACCGGGGCGGGGTGACGACATTTGACAAGTCCCTCCCCCTCCCCCACCCAGCCCGTCACCTCCATCCCCCATGCTGCTTTTGTACGGTGCAGGCTTTTGTATTCTTGCTGATGAAAATTTAATTTGCTCTTATCAGTGCGGCTAAGCTGGAAGAAATACAAATCCGCCCAAACCGGCATCTCTCTTTCTCCCGGACTCTCGCAGGTATTATTACACCCATATCAACATAGACGAGAAAGATTAATTGCAGATGTCCCCGGACTGACACCTATTCTAACACACTTCAATGATGAGCTGATGGATGGATAAAGCGAGAGGCGAGACGAGATAGATGAAGAGAGTAACATGGAGCGAGCACAAGTTAGAAGGGAGAACAAGAAAGAGAGATAACATTGTCAGGCGGCTGAGGTTGACAGCAGGAGAAGAGAAGCACCTAGAGGATCAGCTTCTTTCGGTCTGACAGACCCTCCCCCTTCTTCCTCTTTGTCAGTCAGAGCCACGGCACTTCAGATAGCTGCGTGTAGCTTTCTATTAACTAAGTTGACACACAGTTATCTTCATTCACAGAGATCTGGCAGTCAAAGGAGATATTTAGCTTCGCTTCAGGCAGAAGACTGGAAAAGGATGTTTTCTCCTCATTCAACGAACAAATCATCTCTTAGAGGCCATAAATCATCCTTGGGTCCTCCTTTCCTTGGTTGAGATGCATAAAATGCCCTGTCAGAACGACCTCAAACTCTAGACTTAAATGTAAAATGATTGGCGAAACCGATAGAAACCTCCATTTGGTCTTGCTTAACTTGCCTCGTAAAATTGCTGCTCGACTTGAAGAAGATACAAACCTTTACAATGTCTGGATCTGCTATCACTCAGAGTAAAGACGCAAATGCCAAGCATCTCACTTTAATGACAGCAGGATGGTGCCATTTATGGCCACAAAAGGTAAAAGTGTTCTGTCAATTAAATCCCAGTATGAAGACTACCATCGCTATCGATTCTTTCAAAAAGAGAAATTTGCTACATACCTTAAAACAGTTTTGAGCTCTAAAAACTTTACTGGTCGAAAAAGTAGACGTCATGACTTTTACAGTAATTGGAAATCCTCTTGTCTTTGAGGTAGACTCTTTTATTAATTCTATCAAGGTGACAACTACTTCAAGAAAACCGGCAAAGACAAAAAGAGTCAAAATATTCTGTGGCACATGAACTTTAAAGATCACATCTAGAGTTTAAATAGGTTACAAATTCACTCACCTCTCCCTGAAGCTTAACTACACGCACTTTCTGTGGAACTTGTGGTGATTCAACACTGTTGGTTCTTTGCATCACTGTTCTTTTTCCACCGGGCTGAGGCTGACCCAGGCCATGCCCTTCTACTGGCTTGGTTTGAGCACCAACACCCTGTGCAGCCGGTCGTTGAGTGTTTTGTGGGGCGATGGTCCTCTTCTGCAATGGTTGATATTGGCCCTGCAGGTTGGCATTAGGACCAGTACTCTGTGGCTTCTGTGGCCCAGACCACCCTGAAGCAGGTGCCTGAGGTTTAGTGTTCAACAGACGTGTCTTAACATTGGGACGAGGGGAATTGACGATGGGCGAAGGGTTCTGTGGGGTTCCGTTAGAGATCAGGGAAGGGACCGGCTGAGGGGGTTGAGCTGTAGGGGGCTGTGTGGTGTTCTGTGTTGGTTGAGTCTGGTTTGGAAGTTGGCCGCCAATTCGTTCCAACAGTTCCTTTTTGCGCTCACCAGCTTGCTGCTGCCTGCGCAGCTCTTTGCGTCGAAGGACCTCTTCTCGCAAACGTTTCTGTTCTTCGATCTTTAGTCTGTATTGCCGTGTCTCCTCATCTTCATCTGGGTTCTAAACAAGGACGAATTTAAATTCTGGATGAATAAAAGAAGACTTCTTTTGGCTTTATGCAAAAACATTTCAGTCTAGTGAGCATATGCACGAGACCAAGGTTGCTTGTGGTTACTTACACATTCTAGACAAAGTCTAGCTGCAATTGCATTATCTACATATCCAGTTTAAGTCAGAATTATTAGCCCCTTTTTGAATTTTTTTTTCTTTTTAAATTTTCCCAGATGATGTTTAACTGAGCAATGAAATTTTCACAGTATGACTGATAATATTTTTTCTTTTGGAGAAAGTCTTATTTGTTCTATTTTGGCTAGAACAAAAGCAGTTTTTATTTATTTATTTTTTTTACAAACATTTAAAGTCAAAATCATAATATCCTTTAAACTATATATTTTTTCCATAGTCTACAGAACAAACCATCGATATACAATAACTTACCCAATTACTCTAACCTGCCTAGTTAACCTAATTAACCTAGTTAAGACTTTAAATGTCACTTTAAGCTGTATAGAAGTGCCCTAAAAATATCTAGTTAAATATTATTTACCATCATCATGGCAAAGATAAAATAAATCAGTCATTAGAAATGAGTTATTAAAACTAGTACGTTCAGAAATGAAAATAATCTTGTCTCTGTTAAACAGAAATTTGGGGAAAAAAATAAACAGGGGGGGATAATAATTCAGGGGGGTTAATAATTCTGACTTCAATTGTACATAGATATACAACTGTAATATTTGGTTTGTTTGTTTTTTGGACCAGTGTTACCTAGGCCTGCCCCAATAGTCGACTAAACTTGTAAAAGAGAAGATGCTTGGTCAACCCAAATGTTTCAGACACAGATTTTTTTTTTTTTACACTGGATATAGCAAAGTAAATCAAGTTGGCCATGGTTGACAGATTGCTAATTGCTGGTAACAGTACATGGGGCATGACATGAAAAAGCCAATCATTGACCACAAAACAGCAACTTTACATGCTCACTCAACCTATTGTTAAACTAAAAATTGTGTGCCATATGTTCAGTGCATGACAAATGGATGTGACCTGTGCAATAACTTGCTCTTATACACTAAATTTATTTCAACAAAAAACACTGCACTTTTGTAAAATGAAAGGGGTTTCACATGAAGCGATTGTGAAAGTGACATACTTTGATGATCATCTGTCTGTGGGTGCATTGTAAATTGACCTGACAACCCAACTATGCAATAGTTAAGAAATAATATTTGGTGGACATATACAGTTGAAGTCAGAATTATTAGACCCTTTTTTCATTTTTTTTCTTTTGTAAATATTTCCTAAATGATGCTTAGCAGAGAATGGAAATTTTCATAGTATGTCTGATAATATTTTTTCTTCTGTTTCATTTTGGCTAGAATAAAAGCAATTTTTTTTTAATATTCAATTTAAGGTCTAAATTATTAGCCCCATTTAACTATATATTTTTTTCTCGATAGCCTACAGAACAAACCATCGTCATATATAACTTGCCTAATTACCCTAACCTGCCTAGTTAACCTAATTAACAGAGTTAAGCCTTTAATTGTCACTTTAAGTTGTATAGAAGTGTATTGAAAAATATCTAGCAATATATTTACTGAATTTACTGTCATCATGACAATGATAAAATAAATCAATTATTAGAAATGAGTTATTAAAACTATTATGTTTAGAAATGTGTAAGAAATTGGGCAAAAAATAAACAAGGGGGCTAATAATTCAGGGGGACTAATAATTCTGACTTCAACTGAATGTATACAGAGAGAGTTAAATCACTGAATAAAACATATATATACTTTTGTGCAAATGAGCTTATTATAATTAGGTAACAGTGTCTGTGTGAGGAACTAATTTCTTCCACTACAAATTAACATCTGAAGTTCACTGTAACAGCTGGGCAAAAGCCATCGCCAAAATAAAAACTTCACTTCAGAACACGTATTTAAATTCCTTAATTCTGCATATAGGTGAGTATCATGATGCCTTAGACATGAACAAACAGAGGATCGTGCTCAAAGCTGAAAATTAAAAAGCAGAACAGAATAAATAAATGTTTAAAAATCCACAGTTTTGTGTTTAAATGGTTTCAGCGTGTACAACAATTTGGTGCTCTTGTTTCTTAAAATGCTTTATAAATAAATGTTGACTTGACTTGAAATTATTTGAAAGCTAAACTACTACGTTCTTGCCTAAACTATAGTGAGTCTGCATGAGACTCGCTGTGGTTGGAGAGATGCCCACAGAGGAAGAGACTGGATCATTGCTGATACTCATAGAATGCTGATTTCGGCCAATCAAATTTAAGAAAATAAAACAAATTTTTTCATAAACTTGAACATGTCTAATTTACGTCTATGTAAACAACTGCTATTTTGTAAAGAACTTTAAAAACATCAAGCAGCTCCCAGTATTACCTGTGGAGTGGTGCTTGACTGTGCAGCTGGTTGCGCTTTCTTTATCTCGGGCACTCTGGGCTGCAGCGGTGCTCTGGCGGAGCCTTGCCCTTGTGCTAAAGGTCCAACCTTTCCTGCTGGTCCAGAACGAGCAACGGGCCCTTGCCTAACATTTTGTGTTGCCTTGGTAACTGGTTTTGCTTGCCCACTAGGCACTGATGGGCAGGTATTATTGTTACTAGTAGCAATGGGCAGCTCCCGAAGGTTGCTGTTGCGCTGAGGAGGAATCTGCTGCAGTGGAGAAGGCGGCGTCTGAAGAAAAGCAGGAGAAGTTCAGAAAAACGGGTTGATGTTCAGGAGTGAAAATGAATTCACTGACAGCAGTTTTGCTCTAGTGTAGTGAACTGCTTTGCATGAATGAAATATAACTTAATAAGCAGCATCAAAAACACGAAGTGCTTACCATTCTGGGTCTGGCATGGTTGTTACGCTGCTGGTTGCCCTGTGGCCGGGACTGCATCTGTCTATGGCCACTCGAAATCGATTGGCGGAAATGGGGCTGGGAGAGGTGTTGGTCCCGTGGGTGGTGTTGGTGGTGAGTTTGATGTTGGGGTGGAGGCTGGGAGTGAAGCAAGGCCTGGGGGGGTAAGTCCTGTCTGTGTTGCTGGTGCTGCTGGTGCAAGGGCTGATGGGTAAGTTGCGGATCATGGTGCAGGGGCTGCTGCAGTAGACCCTTTAAATAAAACAAAGAAATTAAATTAAACTAATTAAACAAACTCAAATGAGGATAAAATAATCAAATTTACATCTTAAGTGTACAAATGAGTTGGATCAAATGTCATAAAGCTTTCTTTTAAAAGGACATTTACACTAAAGCACAATCTAGTCAACAGGAGTAGAACTGAAGTCGGCACAATTTTACAGTACTTTACCTAAACAGTTAATTTGCTGTTCTTTTTCAATTTCATTTGTTTCTAAAATCACAATTTAATTCAATTTATTAGTAAAACCAAAGAAAATAAACAGTTTTAGGAGGAATGACATCTTTAAAAGAGCGACAGGTGTTTGATGTGTAACAACTAACCCAGTGACCTCAAATAACCATGAACTGACAAATACTGCTAACACAAGAGGGCAGTCTTGTCTGCTGCTTGCATGTAAAAGGGCAGGTTATCCTTACACAGCTTACACCACTTCTGCTTGCTTGTCTGTTTACACTTTCTGTGCCATCTACCCTACCATTCAAAGGTTTGGGGTCAGTAGGTTTTTTTTTATATAGAAAGATACCTTTTATTAAGCAAGTATGCATTAAATTGATCGTGACTGTCAGTAAAGACACATGCACAACCCAAACCTTAATGTAACACTGACATACTTCCTGAGCTAAATTAAGACAGCGAGTTTATGACCTCATAAAATACAGAAATATACAACGCATATATAATGACACATTTTATTTCATGCTAGATTAACATGCAATGTTCACCATGTCAGCAAGGCCATGCTAATTTTTGGTATTTCAACTTACTCTCTGGCGTACCTGCATACCAAATGGCATGTGCTGGGGGCTAAAGGGGGGTCCCTGTTGCGGGGGTGAGAATGGCTGTCTGTGACCCACAAATCCACGGGGACCAGGGGGCCCTGGAGGACCTGCATGCTGCAGGGCTAGACTCTGAGGCCCTTGGTTCTGTCCGAGCCCCAAAGGACCAAATCCAGGACCTCCAAGTCCTCCCTGTGGAGGGAAATTCGGAGGGCCTTGCCCCGACATCGGAAGAACACTGTTATTCAAAAGGGGGGCAGGGCCTGGCTGGTCAAACATGTGCTGGCCTGAAAATCGCGGTTCTGAAAAAAAAATAAAAAAAATTTAATTTCTTAAACTTACACCATCCAATGGATGGAGGAATTGGTATTGAAGACAATGCAGGGCTCCAGTGTGATGTCACATTTAGGTTGACATCCTACAGCTTTCTAAAATGATTTGACCTTACCACCAGGGAAGAAGTGGTCTTGATCCTGATGATGTGGTGGTGGTGGTCCTCTCCATGGCTCCTGGGAAGGCAGAGGCCGCAGAGGTGGGCCAAAATTCCCCAGATGCTGCTGAAAATCAGGAGGAGCCTAGAGGATGAATAACAGCACAAATAAAATAAAAATTCACAGACTCCACAGAAAACACTCTTCACCAAACAGAAATATTATTGTTGATGGATGACTTTTAAAGCCAAAAAGCTTTACACTTCTTATCTTCGTTATTAAATGTGTTATTAAATGTAACACTTCATATTAAGATCATAAACATCCGCTTATGCCATTGAGAAACCTTTTCAGCAGAAAGAAAATGATTTGCATACACCCTTGAATATAAATCTATCCGTTCGCAGTGCTTACCTAACCCATTGCTCATAAAACTCAAAATCCCCTCTCTACCTTTCCAGAGGAAAAAAAGATAACGATCCTTACTAATCCTGCAGTTGAATGCGAATCCTCTCTCCTTTATTCTTTGAAAATATCCTTTGCTCTTAAGAAATTAGCCTTCCTTCAAAGGAGCCACACTCCAGCAAATTGTGATGCTTAGCACCTCTTTACTCATTATAAATGACTTAAGATGCAATCCAACTTTTAATCCACGTTTTCAGCCCTGATCTTTAGTCAGCCAGTGAGTGTCACCAAGGCCAGCCAAGTTGCTTAACAGAAAGTCAATCAGGCAGCTTAGCTAAGCAATGGACAGGAGGGAGCAAGGGAGAATCACATTGTTATTGTAGACTTCATTGCTCTATTCAAAAGGTCAGTTCCTGTAACACAATGGGAGCTTAAGTACATTCACAATACCTTTGCAAGTTTGCATTCGTTTGATAAAAGGAGCATGTCCTTTTGGGGGGCTAATCTTTCGTAAATACCCATGGATCTGCTCAATATGTAACCAGTTATGATCTGACTGGGAGATAGAAAGGGAGTAGGAAAGACAAATGCCAAGCATGGGCTGATGCCATTTAGAAGACAAGCCTCGGGTGTCTTAAAATACACTCTGCAACTTGTTCCTTTCTGCCGTTCTGGTATAAAAAAAAATCATGAAAGTTCAACATTAAGAAAAATGTACTGCACTACTTTACAAAATTCTGGAGACTACTAAGCTTTTAAAGGGAGAGTTCACCCAAATGTTTTTATTCTAATTATTTATTCAACCTTTACCTTTTCCAAACATTTGCAAACATTTGGTTACAAAGATTTTTTTTTAAATTCTGTTGAACATAAAAGAAGTTATACTGGCAACTGGTTTCTAACATTCTCCAAAAAATCCTTAGAAAAAATAACCTTATAAAGGCTTGTAAGAACTTGGTATTGAATAAATGGTAAGTAAATTAAAATCTTTAAGTGAACTGTGACTTTAAACAAAAAAAAAATAATTATGATTCAATCAACATTACTAACAAAGGAGAAATTTACACTTTTACCTTTCAAAATGATTTCTGCTATGACCAGTATTAAACATAAAATACAATATAAATATGTAGCATTGAGATTAATATTCAAAAACTCGAAAGTAGTAAATATTCATAGAGAAATTGCGGATCAGCCTATTGTAAGATGAGATGTGATCATATGCTAATGTATGATAATCAAGAGCCCAGAGGGCTAATGGACGCCGATTCCTGCAAAATGCCATTGGCATTTTTAATGGTGTCCTGTCTGTACCATACTGGCTGTGGGAGACAGACAGCTGGAAAAATGTCATTGTGAAACTTCTCTCTCATTCAGCAAGATCAGAAACGAAAACCGTTTTAAGAGTCCACGATGTCTCCAAACTAGTGGCCACACAGCACAAACAGCATGGACAAAAATGTGGATGGCATGGACATTTTAAACTTTTTATGAAATAAAGAGAAAGTGAATACACTTGATGCCATGAGAGTGATTTTAAAAAGTCATAAGGTATTAATTGATATGGAGTTACAAAAAGTATTTTCTAATAGTGTATAATACTTATAAATTGTTTATTAAATTGTATAAAAGAGATTTATCAATTATAACAAATTTAAAATGAAAAAAAAAATACATACAATTAGAAAATCACTTTCTAACTTTAAAAGAAAATATTGCACCTACAGTAGCACTGCATAGTGGTATCATGTTACTGCAACATGCAACTACAGCTCCAGTGGACAGCAACAATGAACAGAAAACCAAAGTATTTGTAACAGAGCGGAAAAAGAAGAGAATTGGGGAAACAGTTTATTTTATGGGGGTTTCTGATGGTCTCCTCCTTGGCAGTAATCACTTTATCCACAGTGCAGGCAGCTGCATGACGGTTCCTACATCCTTAAAGGGCTTTTATATCTGTTCTATGTTTTCACGGTCTCCATTTCAATTTCAACTGGCAGATCCTCCTCATATACCAGGACACTTTTAGAGAGTCGTTTCTTCCACACCGCACATGTTGCTTTCAGTGTCTATGACTCAGGCAGTTTCGACCGTAACACACAGCAGATTTATGCAGATTGAAATCACTTAATTCTAACTTAAAGCAACGTGAGGTTACTTACCGAGAGTCTCGGTGAAGCGATGTTAGGCCTTGGTTGGTTCTGCACAGGAGGCATTGAGGGAACTGAGATTAAATGGAAATAGAAAAAGCAGGAGTCAGACAGACAGAAAAAGGGATGCAGAACGAGAGAGTGGGTTGGCGTAACACAGACACCATAAAAGTCTCTTCTTGCCACGTGTCTAAACCATGGTTTGTCACAGCTGGTCACAGAGAGAGGGCTGTTCTGCTGATTAAACTCTGCATCTCTCTCTCGAGCAGACTGGGCCACCTAATGAGATAAACTGACAGTCAAAAGGAGTAATTTCGCCGTGAATCATTCCACCTTCGCAGATGTGTGCATTTCAGAAAGCTGGTTTAATGCTGATGGGCTGCCTACAGAGTGAAGGCCACACCAGAGGGAAAAAAACACTTAGAAGGACCTTGCTCTGTGAAAATGTGTGTAAGCATCAGCCGAAAGTGCTTAGCCTAAAAAAATGAACAAAGAAAAAGTACTTTATGAAGCCAAACATGCATCAAAGAATATAGATTTGAATCTGGGGCCATACCTTGCACAGGTGAGGATGATGGTCCTCTGAAGTGAGGGTTGATGTGAATGTTTTTGGGATGGTGCTGTTGGTGCTGCTGGTGTTGGTTGGGATGTGCATGCGAGTGTCGTGGTGGGGAGTTTAACTGTTGTGTTCTGGGGCCTGGTGAACGGTGACTCATATGTGGCATCAACATCTGCAGTGGCTGCTGAGCAATCGGAGTGCCTGGATCTGGAAACAGCCCAGGACCTCCAGAGCTTCTCGGGCCGGGCAGACGAGATTGATGATGGTGATGCTGAAGCGGAGGAGTCATTCTGAGCTGCTGCTTTAAAACGAGAGAGAGAAGCCAAGGATCATCAATCAATAACGTAAGCCTTCTCTCTTTCACCCCAAAAAAATCATTATCTTGTAGTGTTGTGACCTTGGGTCTCCAGACGACCCCTTTAATCAAGTAATCAATCATAAGAGCCAAGTGACTGGGACTGAATCTGAATTAAATGAGGAGTTTAAGACGAATACAAAATGTTCAAGCAGTCTCTCAAAAAACATACGTTGTGCCTCTGTGTCTCTGTTGATTTAACCTAAAAGGACATCACCTCATTTGAATTAAGTGAAGCAGTGAGTGTACTCAGATACACTCACTACAGTCTTTCTCTACACACAATATATTTATTAACTTACGATCAGATGAAGACATGTGCTTGATATGACAACTCATAGACAGGAGCGGAGGGGAATTCAATTAAATCATTATGGCAGTGAGTGCACTATATACTGCTGTCAGCACTGCAATGTAAAAGAACACATCAATGTCGAGGAATGACAAGTTGTGCCAAAAGCCAGGAAAGTCAGGCTTTTCTATAAAAGAAAATCAGCTTTAAAAAAAAAAAAAAAAAAAAGAGGTGCGAACGTTCGAACGAACAGCTCAAGCGCAAAGGGATTACACCCTCAACAGATATTTAATAATAAAATAAGCGCAGGAAGCTAAATCCTTCAGCAAAGTACAAATTTAATTTGGTGTAATGCTTCCTCAATGGACTCCCGCCAAGTTATTTGCCATAATCCATATATCAACATGGATAAGACAGGGAGTGAGAACGGTGATAATTGTCTTTTACTCGAAAGCAAACGGACTCTGCAAGGGTGAGACAAGAAAAAAAGTCAACGCAACATCTAAAACTGATCTTCAACCACCTAAAATAAAATCAAATGCCAAGCTTGCCTGAAATTAAAGTGCCTTTCAAAAGATTGTGGTCAGTAAGTTGTTTTTTCTTTGTTTCTTGAACCGGTCACTTATACTCATTAAAGTATATTTATAAATCAAAAATACAAAAAATTAAACAAATGCTATGACATTTTAAATAACTTTTATATTTGAGCATTTATTACACTTTAATAAACGGTGCCATTTAATAAAAATCAGTGCTCAGTATATGGAAATTGGCATTCTGTGACCCAAACTCAATGGTTTCCTCGTTTTCATGTAAATCCTTTGAGTATAAGGGGCGGTATACAGCAAATCAACACTTGGTCATTGGGCTTCATTGGTACATTCGTCACAGTCAGTCTGACTAGTTGCTTTGGTTTGTTTCCACGCATAACCTCTTGTCCGGTTAACGTCAGAACTCGTCAGCCCGATTAAGGCATGAAGAAACCAGCTGTAATTTTGCTACATTTCTCAAATATTTGTTAATCGATATGGATTATTAGATTATCAGACATTTTTGCAGGAACAAACTCTCAGAGTTGAGTGAAAGCTGCTATAATATTGGTACTAAATATTGCTTTGTTTACACTTTGCACGTGCACACTGGAAGTTCCGGTTTTGCCGTTCTGAACAAAAAACAGATACTGCCCCCCATGGTGCAAAAAGACACATCCTCTTGCACAGACGCAAGACATAAGACCTAAAGCCTGGTGAAAAACAGGCCTATCCAATCAAAATACAGACTGTTACATTGCACATGGGATTAATTATTAAATAGCATGCCCTTAACATTTGCATGTACTATGTGACATTATACATCAACTAGACCTGCTGAATCATCAGAAGTTCAGCTATTATTTTGAAATAAGGAGACACAGGAAGACAAATAAAGCCAAAGACTATAGGCTAAAGCCAACCACACCATGCCTTTACACCGTGTCTTTTCTATGCGCTGTGAAGCAATGAGGACAGATGCTAAATGCAGTGCGTTTTTTTTTGTTTGAAGCTTTTCATAATGCAAAATCCAGGCAATATGGATTATAAATTCATTCAGCTCCACCCCAAATAGGTATAAGGTCTGTTTAATTGTATCTTTTGGTAATTTAGCATGTATTTTGTAAAAATATCTATGTTTGCAATGAGGCAACAAAAACATGTATTTTGGAGTGAAATAACAAAACAATTTATTAAATGCCACCTGTTTATGCAAAGATTGATAATAATTATTGTTTTTCATACATGTTAAAACATTCAAAATACAACTATTAATACATCTCTCTCTGTCACTATTTTCGAGTATAATTCTAATTTAGCATTGATTTCATCAACAATGCAACTAAGGAGAAAAATTATTTTTTCTGGGTGATTAAAGATAGCTAAAATAAACCTCTTCACCACACTGGTGGATTTAACAAGGCATCTATTCAATTTCTTAAAATATATTTTGACAAATTAAGTATGATTTTGTTTTGCACATGTTTGTTTTTGTTTCATTTATATTTCGTTTTATTTCGATTTTGTGCTTGTGTTTGAGTGAAAGAGCAAGCAATGAGCTGCAGGAATTTTAAAGAAGACCTCATTAATATTCATGACTGTCCCAAACATGGTCAATACGGACCTTCTGGTCCTAGTGGATACATTCTGGGGTAATAAAATGTTATATAAAACCATATCTGCTGAATTTTTTAATTTACTAAAGCCTCAGTCTTACTGTGTAGATAAGAGAGAACAATTTAACTTATTGAATCAATGCACTATATGGCATATTTAAACACCAGCATTAGTGTAAATACAACATTTATATTTCAGAGGCTCCTATGTCATGTGCAAAGCTCCATGAAAAGCGAGGCTCAACATTCACACTTGTCTAGAAATACCTGTAAAATTGGCAATCTCAAAACAAGGCTGTCAGTTCAATGACACCTGTCTTTTCACTGAAAAAAATAAAAACCCACGCAATAAATGCACTCATAGGTTTTTCTAAAAGATTAGTTTTAAATGCATTTCCACAGGAATCACAACTGCAGGAAACAACTGCAATGAATGCTGATTGCTAATTTATGTGCACACAGTGATTGTCATGACAACAGCAGAGTATAAAAGCACAGTCTTACTGGCTGACTCAAAATTTTACCTTGTAAATGTGCATTTGTTCCTTCGGGGCTTGTCAGGATTATACGTTTACATGCGGACAATTCTACCTCCGCTCTCTTAATAGTCAATTAAGGGCAGGAGAAGCCTAGAAAACCCCTTGACACAGAATCACAATGGATAATAATCAGCATATATGCTATTCACTTATGCTGAGGCAAAGGTTTGGAATAAAAGCAAGTAGAACAATTGCTTATCAGTATTCCAGATTGAGAAGCAGGGTATTGTTCACTGCTCAGCCCAAAACAGTAGATGCCAACAATAACCAGACAATCAGTACCTAAATAGTATACAAATGGTCAGCGTTTCAGAAAATAAGAGTTAGTCCAATTTCACTAAACAGTGTACATGCATTAACGTAATTTATTAATTTATTAAGGTTTCTGTGGGTTTTACTAAAGTAATCTTAGGATTCTGGTACTCATACTGCTCAATTAAAGTGTTTCCTAAATTATAAAGTGTGATGTGGGGCTGCAACTAACAAGTATTCTTGATAAGTGATTAATACTGATTATTTCTTTGAAAATATAAATATTAGAGTCTAAGACAAAAACAACAGCTTGCTTTCCAATTTAAAATATACATTAAAAACAATTGCACCGACAAAATATTAAATTACAAGCAACACACTAAACTGAACACAACATTAATTATAATACACCTATTAACTATTAAGAGCATTTATTGTTACTGCTCTAATAAAAATTTAATGTCTAGCCAGATATATATATATATTATTATTATTATTATTATTATTTTATAAATCATCACAATTACATTGCTTCATTTACTGCATGTTGATACTCGTTCAGTGAAGTCTCTGAACAGGTGGGCCTTTAGGCAAAATAAAAATTGCCTTGTGACTTTCTAACATTTACAGATTAAGACTCAACTAGTTATGCTGAAGGGAACATGTCTGAAACACTTCAAACAGTACACAGCACATGTATGCCATGCCCATGTCAGGTCAAACTGCGTTACATTCTTATGAAGAACTTATTTGAAGAGCTTAAAGGATTCTCAAGTTTAAGACAACTTGGGTCATGAACTTTCCCCACAATTCCACCCAAGATGTTATATGTTCCTGTCATAGAAATGTGTTATTCACTAATGTAAAGTGACAAGACACACTCAATCAGTTATTTAAATCACTGTTACTTTCTCAATGGATTGCAATTAGATTAACTGATTTGGTTTTGCAGCCAAACTGTAAATATTTCCTATTAAACTGGTCAATTTGAATTCAACACTTAAACCTCCACATTATATTTTTATAGGTTTGTGTAAAGTAATTGATGCCTTTTGTTGACAACTTAAATAAACCTTTGCATTAATTATGTATTTACAGACGTTAAAAATTAAAGTGGATCAAATTGACCCCTTGGATAATAGGAAGGTTAAGCTTCTTCATCCACTGTCTAGAAATCATACATTCTTATGCACTAAATATAACCGCTAATAATTAGTCATTAATGGTTTAATTCTATACTAAATACAGCTGTCAAATCACATAGTTGAGCATTTGTGTTAAAGTCATTAGTCTTTTACCTGCATTCCTAAGTTCATTTGCATCAGTGGAGGCCTTTGCTCGTTTATTCTCCCTCGACCTCCAACTCCATCGCCGCGAAAACCTCCCATTCCAAACATGTGGAAATCATTTCTTCCTCCGAGTCCTCGACCTCCAGCTCCTCCTCTTCCTCTCATTCCACCTCTACCTTGCATTCCTCCTCTTCCTCCATCTCCATACGGTCCTCCTCTCCCTCGTCCTCCAAAACGACCCTGCTTTCTCTGACGCTCATTCTCCTCAAACTTCTGCAGGTCTGCTTTAGCTTCCTTAGAGAGCTCTGAAAGAGAAGAGAAATGAATGGCAAATGTCCTCATGAACAATCAAATAGCCTTTTATTCTGCACTTCATTAGGATAATGGGAATAAAACTATAATTTATAATACGATCTTATTGGTTTTGATTTATGATCACTTGGGGAGCCGAGGTAAAGGGATATTTCACGCAAAAATGAAGATTTTGGTATCATTTTGTGAAACACAAACGATGATATTTTGAAGAAAGCTTGGAACCTACAACCATTGGCTTCTATAGTATATTCAATCTACCCTATATGGAGGTTAATGGTAATATGTTTCCAACATTCTTTAAAATATCTTTTGTGTTAAAAAATTAACTTAAACTGGTTTGGAACAAGTGTAGGGTACTTAAATTATAAAAGAAATCACTTTTGGTGTGAACTATTTCTTTAGTTTAAATATTAAAAGGTCATTTGACACTACATAAAAATTCTCAACATTTACCCATATTAAGTATTAGTTCATCTTCGGAATGTATTAAACATTTTTTTCACAGCCATTTCATCCCAAATGCTTAAGATTCTAAACTTATATAAATCAGAAAATTATATCTATAATCTAATTATATCTATATGATTTTATTAATCTTCTTAAGAGTTAAGGTTTATGTGACGATCATATTTTATTTTCATTTTAGTCAAGCCTCAAAAACTGGATCCCCGAAGCTCAGGTATGCTTGCTTGATCCACAAGAACCCTTAAGGTTCATTCTTGCATGTCACCAGAATGTTTGAGCTTCCACAAGAACCTTTGAAGTTCATTCTCAAGTGTCTGTCAACTGTGATTGAGCTTCTGTTCATTTGATGATCAATATTTATAAGAAATAAAAAAACTAAATCTGCTCATCATATAAAGCAGAGGCTTTCAAAGTGTGTCAACTGGAATACAGTGATGTCAACTGATAGATCCTTCTAAATACGAATACAAAAAACAAAGAATGAATGCAAAGAAAGAGTGGAATCTGCTTGAGGAGTCATTAAATGCACAATAAATCTCAAATGAAAACTGATTTCAGGACTAAAAAGTGGTTGTCTGTTTTGGGTAATTAGACTTACAATGTAGGGACAAACAAAAAAATCTTAAACGCCATGAGGGTGAATAAATAACTAATTTTTTTCTTTTGGGTTAACAAACACCTCAAAGGCATAGTTCTCCCAAAAAAGGTAAATTCTGTTATCATTTATGCACCATCCACTTGTGCCCAACCTGTTTTATTTTTTGTTCTGTTGAACACAAAAGAAGATATTTTGAAGAAGGCTGGAAACAATTTCATAGTATTTGATTTTCTACTATGAATATAATGATTTATTTCCCAAATATTTTCTTTTGCGTTCAACAGAACAAAATAATTAAACTGATTTTAATTAAATCAAGGCTGATGACAGAATTTTTGTTTTTGGGTAAATTATCCCTTTAATTAAAAAAATACATATTTTTACTATCATTTGGTTAAAAAAAACATTAATACTTTCTTTTTAAAGCACTTAGACACAATTTACATTTTTAACTATTACAACATCTCAGTCCAAAGAAAATATAACAAAAATGTAGAGAATATGACAAAAATAAAAAGATTTTCATTAGGTTTGATACATTTGATTGCACTTTAGATTAGTCTTTTTTTCCATCAATGTCAATATATGCTGATGTAGTCACTATTATTGTCTAATGTCATCTGTGTCATCTTCATCTCGTCTTAGCCTTACAAAAAAGGTAATCAAGGTGATTTTTCATCATTGTTTTTTTTTTAATTGACAGGATTAACACCTTTGTAACAATACAAACAATACAGTGCTTTATTTGTTAGCAACTAACCTAATGTTTCTGGGATGTTTCTTCTTTTACTGGCAACATCAGACAACCGGACCACTGTGTCATCTTTGCGCTCAGTCTTAAATCGCAGGCGGCCAGATTCTTCATCATCTTCCTCTTCCTCATCAGACTCCTCCTTTACATCTGCATCCTGCTCATGCTCAGCTTCTAGATCGTTTTCATTGTCTGCCTGAAGTTTGCAGTGAACTTGCATCAGACGGTGTGACTTTAAATCATCATCATGAATGAAGAGACCACAAACTCATCCTTTACCTCCTCTAATTCAGTGACATGAGAGCTGTCCTGCTCCTCCGTTTCCTCCTCATTCGCCTCCTCTTCCTCCTCAGCCACTTGTTGTTGGTTGGTCTCCTGCTCTCTATATTCTGTTGGGTACTCATCCACCTGTAAGAGATAATCAAATATTTATTTGGTGATTTAAGCAGAACTTGAGCATAAGGGCACCAGCGCATCCTCTATTGAAACACCTGCTGCTCTAGCATGTTATAGATGAATGCTACTGTTCAATGTCAAAAACAACATTGATGAGGATAAAACATTAGAATGATGCAAAAATCTATATAATTTTTTTTATTACTAAAAAAATGCTTTAACAGCATCGAAAAACCTGGAAAAGGAGCACTTCTACCATGTAAAGGCAAGAGTAAAAATTAAAATTTAAGGAAAGAGAGAAGGGACTGCCTAAAACGAGAAGATTCGTTACACACAAAGACAGCTAATTTGAACAACAGCAATGCAGACACACACACACTATGAAATGAATGCCGTGAGTAGCAGATAAGGCAGTTCTGAAAGGAGTATCTCAATCAGATCACAAATAGGGGATGACAGACCAGATCCACTGTCCTAAAAAACACATAAAAAGAAAAGAAAAAAAAAAAAAAAAAAAATATATATATATATATATATATATATATATATATATATATATATATATATATATGATGGCGTCAACAAGAACTAAACCCAAATGATGTGACATGCTGCCTTTCCCGCCCACCTCCAAACACTACTCCAGTCATACGCTGCACTAGCTCGCAAAATGGCTAGTAACGTTAATGTAATCCTCCTATAACCAACAGTGGGTCTGGCGTTTGGGAGCACTTTGGTTTCCCTGTAAGTTATGAGGGTGATGGTAAGAGAGTTGTGGAAAAAACCACAACATCAACCACAGCGATAAGCTATTTCAGCGGTAATATTCGAGCATGTCAACTCATTTACACTGACATCACGAAATTAGACAAAAGCTGGAAACACGTGCACTATATGCAACTATTCTCGCAGCATTCAGACAGACAATTACTACAGATTCAAACAGGGCAAAACATTTAAAGCTGTGGATATGAGACAGGTCTCGAAATTGCCCTGATGTTGTGCGACCAGTTTTCACAGCAAAATGTTCACCACATGCGCGGAATTAGGAGGCATTCAAACATTAAGCAACTTTGCACCTAAAAACGCCAAACACAGAGCTCATGAATAGTTTAAAACAGTTGACATGTCAACTTGCTGCAGTAAATAAAGCCCTGCTTGCCCCGCCTTCAAGCTCTTCTTATTGACCCACTGCGCTAGAACAGAACGCTAATGAATTGGTTAATATTAGCTGTCGATCACTCAGTTCCGATGACAGGGAACTACAGGTCGCAAAAAATGTTTACGGCTGGATACGAGAGAATATTAACAACACTGACAGATTTAGTTTTAGAAACCAGCTAGAGTTACAAATAATGGCAGATCTGATTAGTGATCATGTAATGAATGTCATTCATTTTTGATTTTTGTTTATTTGTTAGTTGTGATTAGAGTGTTATTATATAATAGAATCTGTTAATATAAAACGTGTAGTAACGGTGCTCATAATTTTTGATGGGTGCGACTAAATTTTGTCTGGTGAGCCTAAATTTTTTAAGTTAGGAGCACTGGTGCTACCCAGAAAAAAAAGGTTAATTTCGAGCCCTGTGAGACCTTAATCGGTTGTGAAAATGTCGGGTTTTAAGAAAATGTTATATGTAATAGAGCCCCGCTACATTATTCCTTTATAAGCCCATTTCAGTCAGATAATTCCTGCTTTCAGACCCACTAAAATGGCAGATGACAGTCAAATCAAGCAGAACTGTGCTGTAACTGTCTTAAGAAAAGGGAGACACTCATCTTTCTGAAAATAAAAAAAAAATTACTTAATTCATTGAAACTGAGTTCCATATAAAAGCTAAATTAATCTTTTCTTTTTATTTGTATAACAACTACAATATTACATAGATTTTTTTAAGCAGATTTAGTTTTATTTGCTGCTACACAGCGACCTCATGTAGCTCTATCACTGTTTAAAGTAAAAGAAAAAAACAAGATCATACTTTAATGATGTTAAGTTTTAATGCATTAAAAAAAAATCTGAGAAATATTCTGGCTTTTTCTTCTTTTGCTGTATCGAAAACATACCGAACCGTGACACCACTCGTGTCGTATCGAACCAAACCGTGATTTTTGTGAACCGTTAAACCCCTACAAATGATGACTTAGTCCTATTTGTACAACCAAACATGACGGAGTATTTTAAGTTGTTCAGCTACAGAAAAATCAGCAGTCATCCTTGAGCTTTATGTGTAATAGTACAACTGACATTGCAGCCTGTTCATCAAACAAAAAGTAAATGACTATAACTAGATTATTGTCAGAGACAGATGCAAAGCAGGAATTTGGGCTGCTTAATTATTTAAAAAAACAATAGTGATTATTTTGGACAAAATTGTAATCAGGATTGAGTGGGCCATATGACCAAATTGTTAAATCCTACTATGTTTTTATATATTTTGTAGAATCCATAGCTATTACACTTAAACATTTAATATTGTACATTTAAACATATGTACAGTAATATTTTAATTATGGCTGCACGATACTGGAAAAAACGAACATTGCGATATTTTGTTTTTCTGCGTTTTATATTGCGATATGTATATAATTTCAAAAGATCCCTTAAGGAAGTCTATTTGGAAAAAAAAACTCATAATTTTAATTTGATTGGGAGTTTGACTTTGACTTTGGGATTTTGTAGGTGAGTGCATCTGCGTTAAATATACAAAGTTACCATAAAATAAACTTAAGCATTAATGAAAACAATAGAACAATGATCCAAAATAAAACAAACATCACTATATGTTTTTTTCCATAGAGTTTAACAGTATCAAGGTACAGAAATTCAATAATCAATGTAAAGCAACACTGCATGTAATATTCATTGCACAAATAAACATAATTATTATACTAAAGTGGAAAACTTTATATCTTTTTGTGCCCAAATTGTTCAAATTCACTTGAAATCTTAATCTCACAGGCACTGAAATAACATAAAAACACAAATCTTTCACACTATTATACAAAAGTTAAACTTCACAATCAAAACATCTGCTTTAAACTGGGGTTGCGGGTTAATTATTTTCCCCACTTGACATTGCAGATCCTGCAATGTGATTATTGCATATTTTTAGCAATGCACAACCTATATCCTAATATATTTTAATATTCTACTTCTACATAGAAAAGAGATTTGGATCTTAAAAATCTCAAAAAATGTTTTAGTGGGTTTCATGGCCCCAGTTAAAAAGATAAAATACATACTAGTTATTCACACTCAAGGGGTTTTATACCTTCATGTGTTCCTTTTTCTGTTGAAGGTACACAAAAAAGGGCAATTTAAAAAATGTTAGAAACCTGTAACCACTGGCATCTATATAGGAAAAGCAAATACTATGGAAGTCAATGCTAATACAATGCCATTCAATTCTCATCTAATATTTTTCCAAATATCTTAGTTTGTATTCAACAGAAAAAGCAAGTGAAGGGCGAGTAAATGATGACAGATTTTTTTTATTTTTGGATGAACTATCCCTTTAATGGCACTTCTGAGCAAGAGGCCGGAAAGGCCCAGTGCAGCAATCTGAAATCGGGGAGGGGAGGGAAAGGGGGCGCTGAAGGGGAGTCTTCCTTAATTAGCATAACAGTGGGAGCCCAGTCTCATTACTATGCCCTATTACCATTCCTGCTGATATTTGAAATTCAATGAGATGTAAATGTTTGACATGATACACAGAGAATGGGAGATAAACACGCACACGGCTCAGTGGTGGTGAAAATATCATTGACTGTGTTGTCTTTACACACACTCGCACACACGCACGCGCAAACAGACACAAAGAAAGCTCCAGCGCACACATAGCTCACTGACAGGGAAATATCATCATCCGACTCTGAACAAATTCTCACACACACTCGAGCACAGAATGTACAAAAGCATCCAGAGAGACAAGCGCACAGCATCTGCTGACTACCTTGCTGAGCTTCCCATCCTCTACCACGGCTTTTGGGGGCTCTCTCACCAGAGGAACTTCTTCATAAAAGTACACACGTTTTTTTTGAATGTCTGCACCACAGGAACTAGGAACTTATTAGTTATAGGAACTAAATTAGCCTATACTTCAGAGAAGGGTTTCGCCCACCACAATAGGAAGTACCAGTAATGCAAGTTGATTGGGTGAACCCACGCCATATACAAAACCCTGACTACATATTTTGAAGCACTAGGAGAGATACATGTATGAACATAATCTTACAAGCAATGTGCCTTAAGGTCTTTGCACACTGAAATCAATTTTCATATGCGTTTTTTCATATTCATATGCAAAAAATTCATCAAGTAAACAAACCAGTCCGATGCGTATTAATGTATTACGAAAAAACAACATTTCTGAGTCTCCTTTTTTCTCCAAAGTAAAAAAGGAGGAATGGGTGTTCATTCAATACTGTATAGAGAAGAAGGAGGGTTAAGCTCATTTTTAAAGTGTCTTTCTAAGATTTATTCATTCATTTATTTTATTTTCAGCTTAGTCCCTTTTATTAAACTGGCGTCGCCACAGCAGAAAAAACTGCCAACTTATCCAGCATATGTTTTACACAGTGAATGCCCTCCCGGCTGCAACCATCACTGGGAAACATCCATACACAGTGTGTCAAAATGATCAACACATCGTGAGTTCGAATGAATGTTTTTAACCTGCAAAAATTACGGATGAAAGTTTTGTATTCAGTGTCCAATCACCTACAGTGTTTTGTCTATTTTACTCAGCCTGAAGATATGCTTTTAGCTCTTTTATTTGGTCAATTTAATCATTTTAACTGCTTAGTATGGTTGCTTAAATATGTTATGACCAAGCAATCAAGCTATGTCAGAAAGTAACAGCAAGACAGTAACTCTGCTCTGTTTCAGCTTGATAAAGCTATACCAGTGAAGCAAAGTGCTAGCCATATTAAATTTATTTTGTTTGTTTACATCAGGCATGCTCAACCCTGTTCCTGGAGATCTATCTTCCTACAGAGTTTAGCTCCAACCCTAATCAAACACACATGAGCCAAATAATTAGGACATGAACAACCCTTGATAATAAAAATGCAGGTGTATTTGATGTGGGATGCAACTGAAATCTGCAGGAAGGTAGATCTCCAGAAAGAGGGTTGAGCACCCCTAGTTTACATTGTTAAAATGTCTGCTTTTTGCTTTGCTTTATCGAACAGTAAAACATGGCTGTTTACTTTCACAAGTCATAGCGATGCTTTCTTTTCCCTGTAATAAAATGAAAAAGTTTTGAAATATTGCATTATTTAGCATCCTATTGTATCTCATAAGCAACCGCCACTAGATAAGTGATGTCTGACTGGATGTTTTTCAGCTGATGTATGAACGTTCTGCCCACATGGTCAACTTCAGATTTATTGAGGGCTACTGCAATCTAAAAACAATAACATCAGCCTGACACAAAACACCTAGCGACCTGAAGTAAGAGTGGGTATTCATGAATGGTCATGACTGCTGAAAATTCACCATAACAACTTGCGTACTAAACAGACAATTTTAAATGTTCCAAATAATTAAACACTTTACCAATTAAAGATTTACAAATTGTACCGGTAACGTAAACTACAAGCCAAAGAAAAATTAAAACTTTCATCAGTGCAGAATTATGGCAGATATCAATCTAGACTGACATGAAATTTTCATGTATTCAAATATGGCCAGCAACCATGATTATGGGGACAAACAGATCCAAACTAACTTCATCTGGTTTGCACCATTCACGTAGCCTTGGAGTCATGACGCCTAAAGCGACTAACATCTCACCTTTAGGCACAAGCAAAATCCAATAGTAAACATTGTCACAGGGCACCTTTTATAATCCATTTGGACAACACAGATTTCACTGCTATGGAAAGTCAACAGTACTCAGACCAACCTATATTTGAAGAGACAGTATCTTTTTAGCCATATCCTTGAGAAAACGTGTGCTGTACGCTTTTATTACAACACGCTTCAGGTGATTTTTTTTACTGAGAATCCAGATCTGTGTGGGAGGAATAAGCCTTTATTGTAATTTACAGAATTAAGAGGAAACTGGCAATGAAGAAGCAAACTTGCGAAATGAGATGTGAGGGCCGGCCCTCTGTGCACCTGTCAGCACTGTCCTGGATGCAGTGATCAAGCGATCACATGGACAGGTAGAACGTTCAACGACATCTGTCCCGCATTAAAGGTCAATGAAAGACAGAACAAAAGCAGCAGTCTGATGAGCCTCGAGTCCTACGGGGTTTTATCACTCTGTGTCTTTGTGTAAAATGACTAACCCTGATGCTCAATGGCCACAGCTTGACCATAGCAAATCATATTTAGCTCATTTATGTCCAATAAATTGAGGCAAAAGACACCACTGACGCCATCAAAAGCCATTGAAAATTTTGTGTATATACACTAATACACATACAAAGCAGTGCCTCCATGTATGCACACACGCAGAACTATAGAGTTGGACACAAGGTCAGACAGATCCAAATGACTACAACATGTATCTTGTGCAGAGCACATGAACTGGCCAACTACAGGGCAAACGGTTAATCCTTTAAATCGTTCCACACATTAACTCTGGATAACAGTAAACACAAAGATGCTAAGCGCCAGCAGCCAAGCGACCTTGTAAACAGAGATATCATATGGTCAAAGTGAACACTGAAACTAAAGCAGAATTGAAGCAATGACAATATTGGAATAGAAGTTGCCGTTGTTTTATTACAGAGAAAAACCCTAATCTGATTTCAGACACATTTCCCAAGACGAGTTTCTGAGGCAAGGCTTAAGGCTTTTCCTAGACTAAATTATAAACCAAATACATCAGTGCCATAAGAAATGTTAAGATACACACTAATAATAAGAGCTGATCAATATATTGTTTGAGCATCGATATTGCAATGTGTATATACGCAATAGTCAGATTGCAGAATTAGATTAGTTATTAAAGCTTTAAAAGATAATTTTTTTTTATTTTTTTATTTTTTTATTTATACAATGATGTAGGGCTGCACGATATTGAAAAATTCTAATATTTCACTATTTTAATTTTCTGCTATAAATACTGCAATATTCCACAAGATAGTTGAATGGCACTATTTGAAAAATTTCTGGGCAGTCTAACAGAATTCAGGTAAAGAAATTGTACAATCAAAATGCAGAAAAAAAATTCTTACTTTGGTTAATGTCTAGTCCAAATATCTAAAACTTGTAGATCAAATAAAAAATATTGTTTAATTTTCAACTTTAGAAGAAATAAGTAAAAATTAAGAAGCTTTCCTTAAAACAAGCAAAATTATCTGCCAGCGTGGTAAGTAAAATAATCTTGTTTTTGCCTTGAAATGTATATATTTGGACTAGAAAGAGAAAAAAAATTCTAAGTAAGAAAAACATGTATATGCTTCTGGTCAACTACATTTCAGACTCAACATTGCGATGTGCTCATTGCAAATGCGCACATTGCGATGTCGATGCTGAAATGACTTATTGTGCAGCCCTACAATGATGATTATTTTATTTTACATTTGATTGTTCAATTCCTGTATTTGAATACTGTTGGACTCCCCAGAAATTCATTAAGCACCGTTTACTCTACTTTTATTTTTGCTGTCATATTAATATGTTTTTGTATTAATAAATCTATTATATTTTATGCAGATGTACAGCATAGCAAAAAGCTTGACCAACACAGTTGATCTAAACGAAATCTTTACAAATAGAGCAATTCAAACCATATGTTGAAATAATATTCAAATCACAATATATAGCAGCAAAACAAAATATTGCGATGCCAGATCTTTCAATATCGTGGAGCCCTTCCAGTAATATTTAATGGGTAGACTTTTTATAACAGCTACTTAAAATCACATAATTTAGTAAAGGCCTAGTCCTGGACTAAAATAAGCCCTGTTTGTTAAACCGCCCTATTATTCAGTGTACTCGCGTACACTGAATAATCGCGTAAATTCTGTATAAAAACAGTGATAAAATACAATTCTGTAGCAACTGGTTAACTATAATCCAGACTTAACATTAAATTTCTTTGTGATGTGACTATTGGGGATGTGCACATTACAGTATCGATGCGGAAACGATATATTGTGCAGCCCTAGTCTGAAGACACCATTACTTTGTATTAATTTAAGAAACTGAAGTTCAATTATTGTAGGTAAAGCAATAAAATTAACATTTATTTAATGAATCACTTTCTTGGTGAAAATAGTTCACACTCGGATGACAAAAGAGATTTACTTTGTGTAATACCAGGCAATATCACGTTGCATTGGTTGTAAAACATGTCCTGCCACTGACCAATCAGAAACACAACATCATTTGCCTGTAGAGCTGCGTGAATTGGGGAAAGATTCATTTTGTGTTATCGAGGTCAAAAATGCTAAATGAAATAACCATGGTATCACGTTTTCCATTTAAAACGAGACTTTTACTAAATTTAAAAGACATATTTGCACAAACTTGTTATTTTCACAGTAGTACTGCTAAACAAAATAAATAAAAAGACACATTTACATGCAATTATTTTTTAACATTTTGTCCAAACAAACTAACAGGGACTTTTACACACAATTAATATCAAATCATGTCACCAATGCAAGCCTAATGAATGACAGTGCACCAGTAGGGATGTGCCAGGCTATCATGCAAAAAAAATTTAACAAGGAGCAGTGAGCAAAACACACAGAAATGAGCTCTTTATGACTAAGTCATTGTCTGATATTGTGGTTTGCAATGTGTAATTTAATAAGATATGAAACATTAGAAACTAAATAAATTCGAATTTGGACATTTGAATGTTCAAATTCATTCCATTTGATTAATTTTACACATCCAAAATGGTTAAAATATAACTTCTGTGGTTTTAGAAAGACAAATTATAATTAACTCAGAGGAAAGTATATACAGCCTTTTTTTGTTTTGATTTTTTTTTTATTGAAAGAGTTTTTTTTTATCTAAATATATATTTTTTTGTTTAATTCAAACAAATATTGCTCTATCTAGAAAGAAACTGATATAAATAATTCATAAACCATGCACTTAACATCTCATCTGGGTTTGGATGAGTAAATGATAACAGACTTCTCAAGTTCGGGTAAAGGATCTCTTTAAGATCCAAGCAAATAAATAAATAAACATGTACAGAAAGGACACAACTCATCAATCATGCCCCTGTGTTGTGTCTGCTAAAGACCACTTTAAAGAAGGTCAGTAATCTTTTCACCTACAGCCAACTTTATCAGATCCTGTCTAAGAGCTCTTCCCATTCGCCAGCATGGATTGGCAGGACATCTGCTGAACAAAGACTGTGAAAAGAGTCTCGCCTGAACAAAACCCTGAGGCCTGAGGGTCACAAAGCACGAGTTGTCAGGCTGTAGACATGCAGGAAATGTGCTGGGGGATTATGGAGAGTGTGTGTAAGCCATAGAGTAAGAAAGGAGAACGCATTGCTTACTTGGAAATCGTCATCCAGTGGCTCGTCGATCTGAAGGTCCAGCACCTCGTCTTGATATACAGCAAAATTCTGCTCTCCTCTGTATTCAAACCCTTCATCCACAGCTTGGTACTCATCTCCTTCATACTGTCCATCCTGAGAGAAACCCGCCTGGCCCCCTTCACCCTCTTCATAAGCATTTCCTGTATATCCACCTGGATCTTCAAAGTCAACAGAAGTGCCCATACCCAGCGTCGCATTCAAACTTACGGCTTCACCTTGACCACTGGTTAACAGACACACAGAGAACAAACAAAACAGATCTTAGTGAGTTACCAAAGCTGTTTTATGTTCATTAGAAGAAAGAAATTCATGCAGGTTTGGACGAGGGTGGGTAAATGGGTCATTTTTGTAGATTTCCTTTTCTTATACAGTGCATTCCAGTGATGGTGCAGGACAGATTATACATATTATATGTCAACTTTTCCTTTAACATGCTATTTTCATTCTAAGGCCCTGTCCACATGAACACTGGTATGTTTAACCGCACTTTTTTGTGTGTGGTTTCGCTGTTAGTCCATACAAAAACTGAGCATCATAATGCGGAAACTAATACTTTCTAAAAACAGGGTGAAGATTATGTTAAAGTCCAAGTACAGTGTGGTCATGTGGTAACTAGAACTGGACATTTGACTCATGATGTCAAGTGTCCGCACTATTCACACTTCACAACCAAACCCGGAAGATGTGAATGAGTCAAATTTTGCATGTTTGCAGCAAACGTATCGCATCTTGTTGGACCGAGGCATGGTAATCTGCCTCCGTTCTTGCGTTTTTATTGACTTGTATAATGTTTACTTGCAAAATATACTTCATTCTCTATTTAGCGTGAGCTCAGCAGAAACATGTCCTTATTTCAACCTGTTGGTTTGGTGTGCCCTTAACGTGCATCACAAAGACAGAGTTTTGTTTTAAACAAAGGTGGAAAAAACTACATTTATAAAAATACTAGTGTACAAGGGGTGTACCAGTGTACTAGTTCAAAGCTGATAAATAAGTGTAATTATGTTTGTAAAGTGCTATTTCCTCCTTAAAAAGACATAATAGGCTAATAAATAATGCAAAGTGTCATTTATATAAATCTCCCTCAAAGCTTGGCTTGTTAATTAGGGTATTTAGAGTAAATAGCAGGATGAGTAAATGGGTGATGTACAAGTGACCTTGAGTTACTGTTACATCAGAGACTGAAGTGAAGCATGTCACTCAAATTTGCTATTTTAAACACGTCACTTAAGGTAGAAGGTGTCAAAGTTAGTTCAATGTCAGCTGTAATTATGTCATGGATGAATTGCTCCTGTTGGTTTTAGAGTATTGAGGCTTTGAATAAATTATTGGGAAAATGTCATTTTGACCCCACCACAAGCTGAAGAGTATTTTACTAACATTATTATATACCTCAACACTCATAAAAACACTTTAATAGTAGTTCGATTTTAGATTGTAGATTTAAGTATTTTGCAGTTAGAACATTTGTGTTAAGAGTTGGAGTCATACTGTCAGAACCAGAACAAATATAAATTTTTGTAAGTTTAGCATGCACAATGTCACAAATCAGGTTTCCTATGAAAAAGAATACAATTGGCATTTTCGTAGATTAATGTCTTCTACAACAGCTCTAATATGCTCTAACACAATGAATCTTTCATATACATTTGGCCAGAAAAATCTTATAAAAACATGAAAGATGTGACCATATTGAGATCATATGACCACATGTAAACATTAATAGTAATAACAATGTTTTTTTCTTTTTAATTCAGCCAATTTTAATGGTTTTTCTAAGTAAGGACTGCACAATTAAACGAAAGCAAATGCCATATGCATTTTGTCAATGAAGTCAGTAGTGCAATCAGCAGTAAATTTCCACCATGTGCTTCCAGACAGAGCAGCATGTACTACAAAGTCGTAGTTCTATGACAAGCTATAGAATTTAGCAATTTACAATTTAACTTCAAAATAATGAAATCAAAGATAATCATGCTGTGATGACAGCTGTTTGTGATGCTTCTCAGTGAACTATGGTTCTGTAGAAAATTCTGCTATATCTGACAGCATGTAAAAGTACCACAACTAGTTACATGCTTTTAGTCCAATCTAGTGTTGTCAAAAATATCGCTATTCAAGCATTGCTATAGAGCAATCCGCTAATACATCACATTTAGTAAAGCACTTGAAAGACTGACATGCAGAGTCGATTAAAACAGAAGTATTGCCAGACAGAAGACATCACTGGACATAAACAAACAATCAGAGCACTATTGTAGGCCTATTCATATTTAATGTATTTAACATTCAGTGGTAAAAAAAGGCATAATATCAGAAATAGTGATCACTGCGGTTTCTGCGATTTTTGTGGTTGCTTTTGTTCCTCTGTGGTTGGTATTGGATTTAAATTAGAAACATCCTTATTATGACAACACTAGTCCAAACTCACTTCATAACTTCCTTTGAGTGATAGAGACCAGTTAAGTAAGATGATTTGGCTTCTTCAAAAGAATAAACAGAAATAACATATTTTGTATTTTTCCCAAGCAGTGATGAAGGCATAGTACTATTATAAACTTTATTAAGAAGAAAATTATAAGATATTAGATAGGCCATATATTGTCATGTGTTGATTAGTCATGTTAAATCAGTGAAAGCAGTTAAATGTATTCTGTGTTCAGCAAATGCAATAGGAATTTTCTGGTTTTCTACTTCGGGGAACATTTGGGGTTTTCTTCAGGCCTTAAGGCTGATTAATACTTTTGTGCCAAGCGTACGGGTATGGTCCAGTACATCCTTCGTGTGGTCAAATAGCCCTTGCCATGGCTGATGCTGACGTGCAACCCTCGAAAAATGCAACATGTAGCAACAATGCATAGTGCAAGCTCTGTAATTGGTCGGCTTGGTAGCACTGATGAGTGTGGAAAGCGCTGAGAGCCATGAGCTTGCTAAAGCCAGTGTTTATAAGTGTTGAGTCGCGTTAAAAGAGCTTCAGATGGAAACTTTTGTTGTGTTTAGTTTATGATTAAAGTTGGTGCATGTCTGCCAGTTCCCGTCTCTGAATGAGCGAGTTATGGCTACTTGTACATTAAGGTAGAGTTCAGAAAAAAAAATCCATGAAGAAACTCGATACAGAGAAACATAAAACCCTCACCTTTACTACTGATCACAGAACCATGCTTCCCTGACAATATGTGCATGACAATTGCAGCTTTGGCTAAATTGTTATTTGTCATGCAGCCATAATAAAAGTACATGTTGCAATTTTGCTAAATAAAAAATAAAGAAAAAAAAATTATTTGAAACAAATACAACATACACAGAAAAAACAGATCTCTGTCTTGCTTTCAAAGTCAAGAAAAATCTAGAAAACAAGTCCTTAAATCATAAATGTTTTTTGAAGTATCTATGTTTTCAGGTTATTGAAAACTCTTGCCTTTCATAAACTGTTCAAGTTCCTTTTTAAAAAGGAAGTAAATTTGTCTAGATATGTTTCTGATGTCTGAATGCCAAAAATTTAATGTGACAGCTGAATTTCTCTGAACTTATTTAAATGCTGATCACAATATACACCACTTGCCTCGATCACTAAGCTCTTTTTGTGGGAAACGTGCTTACTTGGAAAGATAAATGAAGCACACGCAACTTTCATCCATCAGTTTTGAAAGCACTGTAACGTGTTTTACTGTTACACTGTTACTACATCTTTGTAAAGACCTAACTGGCCTATTTGAATTGGTTGCTTTGACAAACACATCTGACTTGATTAGTGTGGACAGTCCATGTGAAATATCTTATGTCTTATTTAAGTCTGATTTTACTTTCAGCCTGGAAATAAATAAGGCATAATGATGAATTTATTCGAGAGCATTTTAGCAGGTACCTTATATTTTGGTCTTCTTCATCACTTTGCAAGAGATCATCGTTCAGTTCCTCATCTGACAGCTCTGAGGGGTTCTGAGTGGGGACAAAAAAAGTAAATGAAACATAGAAATCTATTTAAATGCTTCATGAACCAGAACGTCTGCTTAATCCACTTGATTTTTAGTAGGATTTAAAATCTTTAAAAAATTTTACTTGCTGTACAGCTGCTGGAAAATATTTCTGTATTGCTTTTAGTTTAAAGGGGTGGTCCACTACGATCTCATATTTTAAACTTTAGTTGATGTGTAATGTAACTGTGTGAACATAAACAACATCTCTGAATGTAAAAAGTTCTAAGTTCAATGCAAAGGGAGACCTTGGTTTTTACAGAGTTAGCTTAGCAAAGCCTACAATAAACGAATTTTGGGGACTACAAAAAAATACTTCCGCCCCCTGTGACATCACAAGTTCGCTTACTGCGCATCCCACACTGCGCATGCAGGTAAGGGCCGTGGCCAGAAGCACTGTAACGTTATAACAGAGATGCGTCTAAACGCTGCTGTTTCCACAGAGCTTCGTCTGGATTTGGCTAAAATCTCCTCAAAGCAGAAGTTGTAAGCTACAAGTAAGTGTTTTTATTTGTTAAAATTGATCATGACATGTACAGTGTCTAGCGTTAACGGTATGCTGTAGCAATGATGTAAACAATGCGAAATGCTGCTTTGCGGGCAAACGATTTACCTACAAATTCATATCTATCAGCCAAACTGCTGTAACACACTCACACCACCAGCACGTTCGTGTCTCTTATGTGTGTGCGCACGGGACTGCACTGATAGTCTTCAAGGAGCTCCATGTGTTTCACATCTCAGATAATGAAGTCGCAAAAGATATGTGGATGATTCATATTACTTACACCTGCATATTCCGGATACTCGTGAAAGATGTCATACGCATAGAGTTAAAGAAATACAGATTAGCTTACCTGACTAGTGGTCGCAGCAGAATAATAAATCAAGGCTCAACAGGTAGCATCTCACACCTTGTGCTTTATTCTTCTGTCACGATATATTACAGAAAATAACTTAATCCAAGCATCAGAGAAAAAGAAAGTCCCACGCACATGCGCTTGCTAAAGTTTACACATTCACACACACACATAGACGCACACACACTCGCTGTTAAAGGAGCCGCACCCTATTTTCACTCCTTAGTTACTGACACTTGTCAGATGTTATTTTAGAGAGCGGGCGCGAGGTTGACTGCATGTTTACACAGCAGAAAAGCACATGCTTTTACGGGCCGATCCGCCAATAGCAGCACATTATGACGATGACCAATCAGAGTCACTTAAGGGCGGGCCTTTTAGAGGAACTAGGAAATATGACAGCCGTTTTCATGTTAGCTGAGTAGCTGTGTATAATCAAAGTGAGATATATGAAAAAATTACGCGATTTCCTTCAAGTGAACCATAAGCACACATTGCTTTGCATCTTATAAACACAACCAAGCCTTAAAATTACATTCTGGACCACCCCTTTAATACGGATGCTTATTGACATTTACAAGTCAGAAATTTTAAGATCAAATGTTGTTGTTTTTTTTTTCTAAAAACAAATTCACAAAATTTAAAAAGTGATTATGATGAATATAAGCAAGTATAACCAAGTGTCATGTAATTAAAAAAATTTACTTTACCTTTTTTGATGACAGCCAATCATCTTCAAGCAAGTCTCCCTCCTCAAAATCACTGTCAATTGATTAAAATATACACACTTTTACAATAAAATCTTCATGAAAAGCAAGATACTCTCACTGCAGAGCAAAACAACCAACATTTTCTATGCAAAGACCACACTCAACAGCAAGCAAAAACATATATATCTATGCTTCTGTAATCTATGACAAGTAATTGTGTTTCCAAAAACCTGATGACATCATTTCCAGTCTGTGGAAAAGAGACATGAAAAGTGCAGAGCAAAACAGAGCCAGAAAAATGGCATCGATGAGGACTTACCTCTCCAAGTCATCATCATCTTCTCCTCTCCGTCTTCTTGACCTTTCAGCACCAGGCTTATCATACTCATCAAACTCATCATCTATGTACAAACAGGAGAATGATCATGTTATGAATGATTACATAGTACATGTTCAGGCCTCGCACACAAAATATATTGTGACACTTGGGACTCAGAAAGGCCCATTTTTACAGGGGCAGTTCATTAAAACAATGAAACTATCATCCGTGATAACTTTTAAGGTCATTTTACCTTTGGTGCCTTCTTCCATTATATAGACTAAACAACTGAGAAATGTATTGATATATTGTTTGTAGGGCTGGGCGATTAATCGAAATCGACATTCGGAACCTATAATCAATCTAAATATTCCAGGCCAATTTTTGAAATTATTCCCCACATGACCCCGCTCTGTTAAGGCTGATTTATGCTTCTGCGTCGAACGGATGGGTATGAGTATGGGTATGGTCCGGTGCAGCCTTCACATGGTTACATACCTGAGCACCTCTCAAAAAATGTTACTACACATCACACGTTTGCACTACATTGTTGATGATTGGAAGCTGCACCAGAGATGCCTTGAGATGGCATGTTTTCTATTACAATCAAATTATTATTTACATTAAAATAATTGTTTACAGATGATGCAAGAAATGCACAGCATAAAACATTATTTACAGGACATGCAAGTGTTTTTTATTTAGAAGAGATGCTCCTTTTTTCTACTTTTAATATGAAAAACTCTGAAAGTAATTTATTTTGTTTCCAAAAGTGCAAATTACCCATTTTCACTTTTTTATAAGAAAAAAGTGACTGTTGGTTTTAGGCAACGTATGCTTTAGTTTCAGTTGTTCAACAATGATGTTCAATAAATAATCATAGGTAGTAGATTGCGTGTGTTTTCTTAAATTATTTTAAATCAAGAAGTGCCCCTTTATTCAAAAATCTCTCAATTATAATATGTGAGCATATTTACTGTACAAAACCTCTCAGTGAACTATGAGGGCAAAATATTTTAAATAATAGCTCATTAATCGTAATTAAGTTAAAACATTCAATTAATCAAGATTTAGATTTTAGGCCAAACAGCCCAGCCCTAATTGTTTGTGTGAAACAGAAAGTTTCATTTTGTGGTTAAAAAGTCTATTAAGTGTATAAAGCAACAACTTTTAAAATTACATAATCAGCTTTAAACTCTACAAGAAACATTTCAAAATTCAACCAGAAAAGAAGCCACTTCAAAACAATATCAAGTCACTTTTTGTTTAACGTTAGATTCTAAGCTCCACAACAAGCCTTCATCTAATCATGATTAGAGCATAACTATGCAGCACGATTATGCTAAAGCAACAACTGCTTTCAAGCATATTTCATCTGCATCTAAATGAAATCAGATACAGAACAAGAATACAGCATATATAACGTACTGTAAATCTAATCAACCTGTCAAGAATATATCAATTAACGTAAGAACGGATTAAATAAATGACGAACCCATCTATAAGAGAAAATGTTGTAAAGCACACACACTTTTTATAAGTTATTATTACACAGTAACAAATAGTCTAATAATTGTTAAAAACATGATTATCCCAAAATGTATACCTCTCGTCTGGTTAAAACAAGTGTTGCTCAGTGTCGAGACAGATGCTTACATAACCAACACAGACACAACCTCATTTCACTACATACGACATTTCTTAACCCAGTAAATAAATCCCTATCAATATACAAAACATCCGTCGGGGCTTCACATATAAACACAGATAACTCATTCATTGCAACATTTCAGCTAGCAATCACGAATACGCATAAACAAGCAAATGCAAGCTTACTCATAACACGATCGTTAACACGACACACCATAACAACAATAATCAGTCAAACAAACAGTCGTGGTATAAAGGTAAACAGTATTTAATCTGTAAACCCACTGCACAATTAAGTAGCGCATCAAATTGTGAAACAAAAGCAGCTAACGTTACGTCTTTAGCGCTAGCATGGAGCTAAAGTAATTGTAAATAAATATTACGAAACACTTCATACCCCCGACAATGGTCGCCATAACCCAAGACTGTATGTTATCTTGGAGACTCTGGTATCTCTATAACGTCGATGAGTGCATTGAAACTGGTTTAAGTGCAGAGCTTCAGGCCGTTAGCTTAGCATAAACCTCTTCAGTCTGAGCTCTGAAAACATCTGCACAGCAAACATGGCGGCTGAGCCGTATTGCATCATGGGTTTGAAATTGCAAGGCTGGCTGCGCCTACAAAATATAACAGTCCGGGTATTTATTTTAACTTACAGTGCGTTCCAGTGATGTGAAGAACAGAATAGAGCTTGCCTTACATGACTTTGTAACACAAACTTTTAGAATTCTAATTTAAATCTAACAATTAAGTACAAATGTGTCTGTACAATGCTATTTACCCGCTTAAAAATAAATGCGTCATAAAAAAAGCTAGTAAATAGGCTAATTTTAAAGTGTCCTTTACAAGCTAAAACCTCCTCAATGCTCGACTTGTTGATTATTGGGTATTTAGATTACATATTTTTGATGTCAAGTATCAGTAACAGTAAAAATGTAGATAACATGTTATTTATCTATTTATTATTATTATTATTATTATTATTATTATTATTATTATTATTATTATTATTATTTGACAGCTGGAAGGGCATCCACTGTGTAAAACATATGCTGGATAAGTTGGTTGCCGATTCATCCTGCTGTGACAACCACAGATTAATAAAGGGAATAAACTGAAAAGAAAATGAATGTATTATTTATTATTATTGTTGTTGTTGTTGTTTTTGTTGTTAAATATTTTGGTTACCTTTTCATTATTTTAAGGTCCTAGGTCAATGTATATTTTCCACAACACATTATTCATGAAAATTAACCATGTTTTTGCAAATAAATGAACATATTAATAAAGAATGATTAATAATGTAGGCTATCAATACAATAAAAACAAAACCTGGTTACTAGCCTACACTATTTCTGTAAAGTTTCATTTTTGCAAGGGCTCAAAAGATTAGCATATAGGTAAAAAAAATGTTTGTGTTCCATAGTAAATTATTGAATAATTAGTGCAATTAATTTTCACCACATTTTATTGTTGCACTTAATTCCTGATAGTCATAATCATAATCATCTTAATAGTTATAATTTAGTGTCTCTATAACAGAGATCTTTATCTGTTCTCTCAAAGTGGCATGTTGTGCAAGTGTTATTAATTTTACTTGTAATATAGCTGTGATGTAATATTTTATGAAGAAATATAATCCAGACATATTCGCTATATTGTTCTGGGGTTACTTGAGTAAAATTGTTAAAATTTGCATTAGTGTTGCCATTATGACGTAACTTCAATTACATTACGCGCAATGAAATATGTTAATATTAATAACCCTGTTATGAATAAACCTACATATGCACTGGCATTCTGCTCTGTTTGTCTTCAGTTATTCAATTATTCAACTAAATATTTTAAATTACAATGTAGATAATATAATTGTTTAAATATTTTACATTAATAATACTTTTGAAAAAATAAAATTGAATACAATCTAATTTGTCCATGGTGTATTTGTTTATCGAAGACAAGACTTCTCATCAACAGGGGCCATGTTATCTTATTGTAATCTTTAACATTTGCACATTGTTTTAATAAATGTTTTATTCATTTAATAACAGAAAGTAAATACAAATATAATTTAACATATAAAATGGTGGTTGTTGCTTAAAAATCGTGCATGCTAGACTTACATCTAAATTAGTTAATCTGAAGTAATGTTAAGAGGGAGATCTTTCCTATCAAACCTTATGCCAAATTAAGGATTGTCATATGATATAGGGTGGGAAGAAAATATACAGAATATCCTCCCAAATGATGGGTGAAAGCACATCCGTGTTTTAATAATGAAGAATAATCATTTTTGGAGGAGTAATTAGCTTTTTGTGAAATTCTGAAATTACTCACAAAAGTATTTAATAAAAACACAATTAGTGTGTTTTATCTATCTATCTATCTATCTATCTATCTATCTATCTATCTATCTATCTATCTATCTATCTATCTATCTATCTATCTATCTATCTATCTATCTATCTATCTATCTATCTATCTATCTATCTATCTATCTATCTATCTGTGCCTGAGGTTATATCAGATTTATGTCAGGTTCAGACAGAAACATGTGAAGCTTTTTAAATTGTTCTATTTTGGTTTTATCTTCACTTTTGAAAAACAATAATATATACAGTTGAAGTCAGAATTATTAACCACTCCTAAATTATTAGCCCCCTGAATTATTAAACCCTGTTTTTCTCTCTCTCCCCAATTTCTGTTTAACGGAGAGAAGATTTTTCAACACATTTCTAAACATGATAGTTTTAATAACTCATTTCTAATCACTGATTTATTTTGTCTTTGTCAAGATGACAGTAAATAATATTTTTCTAGATATTTTAAGACCCTTCTATATAGCTTAAAGTGACATTTAAAGGCTTAACTAGGTTAATTAGGTTAACTAGGCAGGTTAGGGTATTTAGTCAAGTCATTGTATAATGATGGTTTGTTCTGTAGACTATCTAAAAATAGCTTAAAAGGGCTAATAGCATTGACCTTAAAACTGTTTAAAAAACATTTTTGTTCTAGCTATAATAAAACAAATAAGACTTTCTTCAAAAGAAAACATATTATCAGACATACTGTTAAAATTTCCCTCCTCTGTTAAACACCATTTGGGAAATATTGAAAAAAGAAAAAAGAAATCAAAGGGGGGCTAATAATTCTGACTTCAAGTCTGTCGTTTTATTGAACACTGTGCCTTTATTTTATGTAGAATTAGGCTGAGTGTAGTTTAAAGCTATGGTCGCAAACAGAGAAGCTAGCAAATTATTGTGATGCACTTTGTTTTTTTCACTCGACTCGTATTCAGACAACATAAAGCGCAATGGCTGAGAGATAAACCTAATTCATCCCCCACCTCCAATCATATTTCTTTGACTGCGATTGTTTCCTAAAGATTATTTTCTCTCTGCATCCATCCGGGGAGTCATTCGGAGGTTATCATTTTTGGGGCTGTTGTTATTGGATATCATGCTGAAATTCGGGACGCCATTGGTCTGGCGCTTGTCAGTCTGTGGCGCGCCGACACTCGTGAACGCGCTGCGCAGACAGTGCACGACACGTAAGTGGCCAGAGAGTGTCTGGAGTCTGTCTGAAACTGATAAAAATGGTGATGGAGTTTATCCAGAGTCTCGCTCATAGTCAGTAGCAAAACAAAGGGAGACAGAGCGGAATTTTGCAGGCGTCCAACACTGTAGCCATTTTCGTAGCGTGAAAATGAGATTCTATTGTAGCGCATCTCAAAGTTTCAGTCCATGTTTTTCACCAGACAGACAGACAGTTCATTAATTCACAGGTAAGACGATCGTGGCGGGGCGCAAATCTTTTGTCTAATGCAGTCTGCCGTTGTTATGGTGATTGTGTTGTTCATGAATATATGACCTAATAACTGTGTGCGATGATGCTAATTCCTAGCAAACAAGACGGCGCATGTAAACCGCTGGTCGGCTGCAGGGTGGTCATTTTAATGTGATTACATGTTAGCGCATGTCGTTCGGCGGGATGAAGAAAGAGTTTATCGCGATCGTCTCTTCAGACAGATGACGCACCTGTGCTCACGTGAGCGCGGTTTCTCATTAACCCCATGAACTCGTGATGCCAAAACACTGTGCTGCTGCCGCTGCAGTGTGAATTTCAGCCTGCCTGGACTGTTTTCAACACGGTAAAGAAAGCCATGCGCCAAGTCGCCTGTTGTTTATCCGCAATTTAAGGCCATTTTTTTCTTAGCGTGAGACTTCCTCTTGCGGTGAATGTCCGCGTTGTAATTCTTCATGGTTTGGAGTTTAGTCTGTGTTAGAGAGCAAAATAGGCTGTGGTTTGAGGTAAGGAGCTGGTTGGTCAAAAGGCAGAAAACTTCAAAGGTATTTGCCAAAACTACTGCCAAAATGTTAAACGCCAAAAGCTCCTTACACCTTGTTTGTAATCATACTTGTCTTCACAGATCGTAACTGGTGTCATTTCTGTTTCGCGCACGGATGGTATGGTCCAAAGTGAGTGGTTCGTTCCCCATAAGTAGTAAATTAATTTACCCTATTTTAATTAAAATCTCCCCATTTAAATTCTAACATAGTCTACAAGAAGCTTACTTTTTCGATCCATAGTAAGCATAGGGAAAACCGAAGCGAGTAAAAGCAGGAGTTGATAGGCTACACAAATGTGTTTTATCTTCAGAAGTTTTTCCTGATTTTAAACTTATTTTAAAACTTTTGTTTTATTGTCAATTTAATTAGGCTAATTGTACAATCCCAACATGGCAACCCTTTGAAAGGTTTAAAACTTTTCAAAACCCTTTGAATCCTGCAAATTGATCTAAATCAACTATTACTTAAAGGCAAAATAATTACCCAAAAATAAATCTTTAACAGGAAATTAGATTTATTTATTCTTCTTGGTGAAAAAAAATGCTTTCGCTTATAGCTTGTTTTACAAATGTGAGATTATGGAAAGTTGCTTCATTTATCTTGGGGCATGTTATTACATTTTGAAAACGTTTTACAAATAAATATTTTAAATGTGTGATTCTGAATATTTTTGTACTTTCATTTAGTCATGTTTTCATTTAATTCTAAAGTGTTTCGTATTTGCTTTATTTAAATTTAGCTGAAGAGTCAGTTACAAGCATTTTAATGGTCATGAAGTTTACCTCATATTCTGTAGTGCCAACACACCCTAAAATACAAAGTCAGTTTGAATAGGCAAATAACAGTGAAAATATTCAGTAGTTTTTATATATCGCCAAGTCTTTAAGATTTGTTTCTCAACAGTAGCTGACTTCAGAAAATGCTGAGGAAGACTCTCTTGAGTAATACCTTTTCCTATTCCTTATATATCATGTAGGACTACGATAATGGGGCATTTAAAAATGTAAATAAATGCATAAAGAATTACATTTTTTATTTTTAAAAAAATCATATTTTCTCGCTGTATTTAAAAGTTGGCAATCAGTTCTGGCATTTTGTTGTGCTTGGATCAGAATCATGAATCAATGCAGTGAATTCTGCTGACCAAAACATTTCAGATGTAGTCAGGCTACCATGCATTATTGTGAATTTGTTGTTTTTCTTCTTTATATTCACATTTATTTTACAGTCTAAAGTTTTTCCAACAGTTAGAATAGTTTTTTCTTCTTAAATTTTTACAAATTGTGCTTTTTTGACCTATTTCATGTTCAAATTGGTCAGTATTAAAAAGGCACATCGAGTCTGTTGCCCATGTGGCTTGGCTTTGCATGCTCATGCATTCATAGTTTTAAAGCAGACAGAGACATCTCTCTTTGATATTGTTATCAAATGAACAGTCATAGGTCTCAGCTTTTCAGTCATATGCAAAACAAGATGGCTACTTCACGGGAGGCACAAGCCTATAGATTTGTAGATATAGTGGTCCCTCTTTTATATTAGAGTTTGAGTCAGCGTAAAATGTCTCGGTAAGAGAAACTGGGACCTTGCACTCAGAGGATGGTATCTCACTCTACAGTTAAAATTGAATGGACCTAAGTTTATGTAAAAAAAAAAATCATTTTTTCTCATTTGTGATTTATAATAAATCAATGCACAATAAAAAAAATTCTCCATCATCTACGAAGGTCACAAAAGGTTATGGTGAGAAATTATTTATCTTTTATTTCATTGTCATCGATGGCCACTAAGTTTGAAAAGTTATGTTTTTGAACCTAATAATTCAAATAAAATGTGCTTTATATGACGCATGAAATTATGTTTTAATTATTCTGAATGTGATATTGCAATAACTCATGTCAACCATTATCAGAAAAGCAAGAGCTCTGTTAAGACAAATTTTTAGTTATAATGGCAACGTTAACTAAACATCAGCTATTAAACATTTGTAACATGAGGTTGAATTTACTAAGCATCTATATCCACGTTTATTTAAAATTTGCTGTGTTCAGGTCAAAATCTAGTTAATAAATACTAATAAATGAATAATTATGTTAAAAATATAAGATAAATAAAAAGTTTAAAAATCGTGGCTTTTTATTTCATTAGTAATAATTCAATAGGTCAAATAAGCTTGTACATTTATATTGCATAATGATGTATACCTGCAAACTGCTTAGTACTTTTTCAAGACAGTACATCGAGTTTTTTAGCACATGGTCATTTTCAAATAGGTGTGGTTCTTCATGAGACGCTTTAAGAAATCTGTTGGCTAAAGGAAAAGTATTTTTGTTGCCTACAGCATGAACTGATGGACAGATATTTTCGGCCAATTTGAGCAGCTCTGTGCATGCAGAAGATGTTCGTTTTGTTTGCGTACTTGACATGAGGTTTTCATTACTGTAATGTTTGATGGTATTATAAATGCACCGCTGCACATTTCTGTATATCAGTTCACCTTACAGGCCTATCAGTGTCCAACCATGTCATGTTTCAACTGCTCAGACCGTATGTGCCTGTGTGTTAGCATTCATGCATGTTGCTTTAGCTCACACGCCCGTTTAGCATTTGGTTGTAAAAATGTTTGGTATTTGAAAATGTGCTACCTGTTACTGGAGTTATGATCTTACACTCCCTGTATTTTTATTTTAGTTTGTATTGCACAACGATTTAATTGAATGATAAATGAAAAAATTGTTACAATCGAAAAAAAATATTTTAGTAATTTATGTAAAAAAATAACCTCAGTGCATCAAGTGTAATAATGTTTTTATTTTGCATCAAAACTCATTAGCACTGCTAGGGTTTTGAAATATGCATATTTTATTCTTATATTCACCCTAATTCTTTGTGTTTGGGTTTTCTTTTTAGGCAGGATTATCATTCTGGTACCTGCCGATGACCTTTCGGAGTTGTCACCAAATCATCTACCCTTAAAAGTGATGCGAGTGTTGTGCTGCCGTGCTGATGGTAGGTTTTAAAGAGCGTTTCCCACCCTGTTCTCTGTGAAGCACATTTGGGCATGTCATGGAAAGAGAGGTGAAACGGCAGGAATGCAGAGAGATGCGCGAAGGCGCGATTATAAAAGCCTGCAGGCTGATGAGTGTGCATCAGAGAGGCTAATGCTAACCGAAACCACACTCTGTTTATCTTTGTCAGATGTGACGTTTGAAATGGTGCTGAGTAATCGAACTTTCAGCTTGGGAGACCAATCATTTCCAGTACTCTTCTCTCATATGAATTTCTAACTGATTTCTTCATTGAATACAGTTGATCGTATAATTACGACAGATAAATTAACATGGAAGTAAAAAGTCTGGCGATGAAATGCGAAGGTAAAGGGGAAAGCTTCTTAGAAAAAGAATATTTTCTGAGTGTGTATGTATGCCCAAATATTTTTTTGGAGAGGAGTGATAATGAAAAGGGCAGCCATTTTTTGTTGTAATGTCCAACAGCGCCCCCCAGGTCTTTCTCTGTAGCTCTTATGGATTTGGTGTGTGAAAGAACAAGGTTCTCACTCCCCTGCATTGCTTGCATATATTCAATATCAAAGCCACAATGGCATTTTAAAGGGATCACTGGCAGGCAGCCAAAACATAGAGCCTCTCTCTTTTTGGTGGCTGTCCTGGCTTACTTGCTTTCTTCCTTTTACTCATGTCCTCGTGCTGATGGCAGCGTAACGTCTGACTCTTCTCAAAGCTTTACCCAAGTGCTGGAGCGAGACATTGGATGTATTAGGACAGCTGCCTCCATTTTAGGGAGGAGTTTTGCAGAGGAAGATGGATACCCTTTGCCACACTGCCAGATTTTGCAGCTTGAATCAGACTCGAGGCATCGTCTGCAATATTTGGCTACGTTTTTGTTGTCCGATGTTTGTTTCTTAATCGAATGTGATACATTTACTCAATATTTCCTTCGATCGCGTTTGTTGTTTTTGTGAGATGGTAAATTAGATGAAACACGCTTTGGGTGCATAGTTTACCATGAAGCAAATGTGCTTTTGTCACTATTTTTGACCTTCCTCATTGCTGTGATTTGATTTTTCTTGTTTATTTATATTTTTAGTGGCCACACACACGTATCGTTTTTCAGATTCATCTGTTTTTCTGAAAGTGTTATTCCTAATTAATTTAAAAAAAGAAATGGCATAATGTCTTAAATAAAAAGCTGCCTTTAGGCCTTCAGGATTTGACTGGTAAATGATGATGTGCTCTAATCTGCTGTGAAATGTCATTGTCTTTATTTCATATTACTCGGGCAGTTTGTATAACTATGCTATGCTTGGATTTTTTTTTTAACCTACAAGTTGCACATTGGAGGGATAGTATTATATTAAGCAAATTTAAAATGACACATTACTTTAGAAAAATTCAGCAACGAACCAAGTTTTTTAGTTGTATTGTGCCCTTTAATTTACGTTTTTTTAGTTCAGTCTTTCTAAATATTTTAATGATTCCTGTCTCTCTATCGTTGGTTAATATCTTTAAAGATGACGTTTTTATTATATCAGTCTTTCTGGTGTAAACATCACCAATGAGAATATGTGCACATTTTGTTATAGATGTTTATTGTATTTAATGCAGGTAAATACATTTAGCTAAAAAGGTTACGAAAGTGAAGTGTCCATTTAAAATATTTTGTTGTTTTGTGTAAATACAATAATTTAACAATACTTTATTTTAAATAGCTTATTAATCGTCTTGTATTCATAATGTCAATTTAAAAGTGTTTCGTTGGTGTAGATTAAATTATTGGTGTAGGTAGGGTTATTTTTTATTAATATAATTAAAATGTAATTGTAAGTTTGTTTTTAATATTGATGAAAATATTTTATGCTTTTTCACGTGATAAAGCTATGATATGAGTGAGACTGGTTTTGGTGTGTGTTTGAAGCCACAAAGATGCCATTGACAGTGTGTGCGTGTGTGTTGAAGGGTGCATTTGTGGCTCATGTTTGTGGCCTTGTGCTTCAGCACACAATGTTCTGGAAAATTCGGCCTCTTGTGTGAGACTTTAGCCATGTAATCTTGCAAACTTTTTGAAATGCCGGGCTTAGGAGAATTTTCGTAATTATTAGTGTGGCTTAATTTTTTAAAAATTACGGGAGTAGCAGTATGCAACAATGTTAAAAATATCTGTAAAAGAAATAATATTTATTGTCACATTTGCCTTAGTGTTTCTTTATTGTGCGCTATTAATGTGTAATGAAAGTTTAACATTTATAAACTTTTGCAAAGTACCGACAGTTGTAATAAACACCTTATGTAATATCGTGCAGCGATTATATAATACTTAATAGTCATTTTGGTGCTGTACACGAGAACAGTGTAGGAAAAAAAGAGTGACTGTTTAAATGTTGCAGAGGTTGAGAAATGTTGATACTGCAATATAAAAAATGCAGGTTGTTCCAGGCATATCAGTGATTAGGCTAAAATGTTATATACCACTGCAGTGAAAAGTAACATCTTTCGGAATAGATTTTTACTTGTACTTGTGATTTCGTGTTATTTATTTATACTTCATATATCCCATTGTTTTTTTAACACTTCTTGCATAAATATTTAGATATTTCTGTTTCAGATTTTTCTGTGTTCTTTTATATGGAAAAATTTCTTTTTATATGGAAAATATACAAGATTTTTTTTTAAAGAAAGGCCGTTTAAATGTAGAATCCAACTATTACTGGTTGTTTGTGCCTGTTTGTTTGCAGAAAAGTCTTCGACTTCATGTCATCATATCAGTGCATTCATAATTAATTATCTGAGCTGGACTTTTCAAGCATAGCAGATTCTAGTCTGTGCCAGTTGAAATTCCAGTCATCGCTAAATGTAGTTTGTTTGATTTATAAACTCCTGTAGAGTCCTTACGTTTTACTGTCTCTTCTAGATTTCTATTAGATTCAGCTCAATTTTGGATGTGAACATTGAAAGTGCTGTGTCCTTGTATACATTTATTCCTCTTTAATGGCTTTTCAGTGTTTCTGCTTCTATTTGCAAGCACATTAAAGTACACATTGTTTAGTACATTTTAAAAATATTTTTCTATTTGCTTGGATCTTTCGATCTGCCTATGATTCAGCTGGCTTAGCATTAAGTATCATTATTGAAGCTTTCGTGGCACTCAAAAACAATAATATTCAAATGCATTTTGCTTCCTTTTCTCGTTGAAAGCATTCATATGCATGATGCTATTTGTTATGTTTCACTTTTTATTTATTTTTTATTGTTATATGCATGTTTCCTTAGCTGTCTGAATGATTTATTAAGTTTAGAAGGAGATGGTAGAAAGAAGGTTTGTTTATTCCATCATCCCTAAAGGCACAGTATTTTAATGAAACATCATCTCTCTCTCTCTCTGACTCACACTCTCTCACTCTTCCATTTTTACTTTTTCACAACTGCTAATCATTTAATGGTCTTTCAATTAGTCTAAATGAAGCCAGTGAATATGCCACTTTTTGACATTAAATGACTGAGTTACTGCATCAAATTTGGCTTCATATTAAAACAGATGAAGAGCATTTAATCGCTAAGCATTTTAATTCGCTCTCTCCATGTCTTCAGCTACGAACGTTTGTTTTCCCAAATAAAGTATCGATTGATCTCAGGAGGTGATACTCAGATTTAACCTCGACCCTAGTTTTATTCTGTCAGGTGCTGAGGCCTGTCAAACAGTCAAAGCGTTCATCGGCGCCTACATTTCATCTGCTAGAGGATGTGTTGATGGGTTGAAAACCAAATGAACTGGTCACAGCGATTAAAGGCCAAGTGGTTAATCCTGGCAAAGAGACTGTGACACAAACACCAAATGAACACTGCAACTCTTCGATAAGAAAGAGCAGTGCTTAAGTACGCAAACATCCCAAATATCAATTTCACGTCTGATGTGCCACCGACACTCAAGGTGTGAGAGTGCAGGGGTTACGCCAAACAGGCCCTTGGCAATGGTATCATGTTATCTCCTATCAATTAGTGCCTAAAGGAGATTAACCCCTGGAACATAGAGGAAGCTGATAGGATCACTGTCGAATTGCAAGGGTCACCCATTTCCCTCATTAGCGATGACCTCTCTCTCTCCATCTGCCTCTCTGTCTGTCATTTTTATATATGCACTCGTTTAATAGGGAAGTGGACTGATATGTTTTTGTGGACATGTTATCATGAATGTCTTTTGGAAGGAGGGTTAGATATTGGGTGATTAGTCATGCTGTGTTGTGTTGTGTTATGCTGCTGCTGCTGTGGTTCAGGTGAGAGTGAATCAGCAATGTATTCAGAGTTGACAGCATTTCTCTTATAACAAGGCCATCCGAATGAAGCCCAGAGTTTGAGTCTGGCTAATGTTGGTGCATCGTGGCACATTGGGAATAAACTGCTGCTGACCTTACTCTGTATTCATGAGCATGTGCTGGTGTTTGTGTCTCCTCTGGAAAAGTTTGGTTGTAACAAATAACTTGAAGCAGGCTTAAGCCCAAATGAGAGCTAGAATTTTAGATATGGGTCAAAGGCAAGATGGCCGTTTTGGTGTCTGCGTCAAATAAAGTTTTACGAAGGTTGTTTTATATAGGAAAATTAAATGCAAGTGTCTGCTTTAACCCGTGTAATCCAAATTCTTTTCTTACAATTTGAGTAGATGCTTTTCACTGCATAGGCCTTCCAAAGACACAAAATGCATGCATACTTTGATATAATGTTGATTCAGTTAGCGTTTTTTTGGGGGATTTAGATTTTTACAATAGTGACCGGTCAGAAACGGCATGGTCAGAATTTCATTGCAATTAAAAACATTTGTTATACTGCTGGTCACAGTAGGGTATGTGCACATTCCATACCAATATACTTTCGTTGAACGCTTAACGTGACTTTTTTTCTATTTTATATGGTACCTTTTACAGCATCAATGTTGTAATGTCATTAAAATATAGTCAGTTAAATAGACTTCGGCATTCATTTAGTTGTTCAAGTAAAACAAGATGAAAAGTCGTTTACATGCACACTCCCTTCAGGACCAATCGGCTAGCGCACAAACTCCATTAGAAGTACTGGGGTAAAATAAGTAATCATACTTTAAAGGCCAAATTTACACAACTTATATTACACCACCATGTAGACCAGCCGGAAGTGTGTAAACTGAGCTGGACATCAGATGACACACATATATTTTAATCAACTCTCATTTTATCTACACTCAAACAAATGATTTTTGTTGCTTGTTTAAACTGCTTATTTAAAATGAGATTAATCAACACAATTCCTGAGTTTTTTAAGACAACTTAATACCTTTATGTTCAATCCACTTAAATTGGTAAAAGCAATTAAGTTAATCTAATTAATTTGTCTTGGGACAACATAAAGGAATTGTGAGGAATCCAGCATTTTTACTGTTTTAACTTTTCATTCAACTGTTGAATCTCAGAATTTCAAATTGTTAAAATACAACATTAAAATGTTGGTCAGATATTGCTCTGTCATTATTAGTGTGACATTTATGTTCAAATTAATCTAAGTATCTAAAAGAATGTGGGGAAATATGTGTTTTATTGTAATTGCATCATTTTATTCTTCCTGGCAAATGAGTATAATGTAGTGGTTTCAATGGGTAGTGCTGGGTAAATTATTTGGGGACTTTACTGTTACACTAAATCATTAATATGTCATCAAACGATTCTTGTGCCAAATATGCCTGACAAGCTTTTTTTTTTGCTATATAAAAACTGAATGACATTTTGGTGAGTTACTTTTATAAATCTTGGTAAAATGTGATGTTAGACCTTTTACTTTTTCCTTAAAAAAAAAAAAAAAAGAATAATAATAAAAATGAATAAAACTATAAATATATCACACTTATTGTTTTGATGCTTTCAACTTTGACCTATATGTTGCATGGTAGTTAACATTCGTTGGAAGCTTTTTAATTAGTTAGTTCACCCCCAACAAAAAAAAACTTATCATCATGCCTTCATGTTTTTCAAAAACTGTTTGTTTGTTTTCTTTTGATGAATGTGGCATTTGGCAGAAAACTCAATTTGCTTATTTCCATACAATAAAGTGAATGGAGAAATGGGAATGGTTCAGTAAGTGGAGATGGGTAGACATTTTTGTTTTCAACATCCCATCAAAAATGACCAACATTTAACATTCTTTATATAATATTCTAACTTTGTTTTTCATTACAGAAAACAAATGTACAGTTATAGAGCAACATATAATAGTGGTGCCCAGATGCTTTTATTATAATAATTTTTTTGATAATTGTGACCCTCGCAATATCAATTTTGCAATATCAATTTAAATTGTGAAATTATTAGGCAAATTAAATTATTAGGCATAATGTGTTTTCTTGGTTACAAATAAAAGATAAAGATTTCACAGATAAGAGAGAGATGTAAACAAACAGCTTTTCACTCTTTCTATTTGAAGAAAATTGTATTATATTTGTTTTTTTAGCAGGTTCTGTTTCTAAAATATATATAAAACCATTAACAGTTTACAATGTCGATGTGCAGATATTAGGTGGCCAGTTAAACTGAACCCTCTTTTCATGAGTGTGAGCAGATGATGTCAAGATTACTTTTTTTTTTTTTAGGTAATTTTTCTGCTAAAGGTGCTTTTTTTGACCTGCTAATTTGCTAGTATACAGTGAACTAAGGTAAAAATAAAATCTTTTGGTAAGTTATTTTATTTGACGTGAAATTATTTACTAATAGTTTTTAAAACAGTATTTTACTTATTCTTGTATTTCTTTTTATTAATGCTGCTTTTGACCTTGTACTAATTGAGACTACATATGAATATTTATGCGTTTGAATATTTATTTGTCAGACTACAGGACCATTTGAAATGAACTTGTGAAGGCAAAAAGAGTGCAAATGAAAAGGTGAATAATTGCTGAACTTAAGAGAACCATTTTATAATATATACATGCAATAAAGTTTAACTTAACAAAATTAGTGTTGATGAAAATACTAATGAGTCTCACAAAAACATGTTTGTGGTCACGTTTCACTAAATGGAAAAGAAAAACAAATCGTATTTTGCATAACCAACATTGTAAAAAAGCTTTACTTTTCATTCATTATTTAGCGTATTTGCCCCTAAATTCTCATTACTGTAATTACTTATTTAAAAGTAACATTTCCGTCAACTTAAGTTGAAATAGATTATTAATGCAGTTTTTTTGTGTGTGCTCATCATAATGGGCCTTTTGTTGCATGGTGCAGAAAGTTCACGAAGAACAGCCTGTTCCAGCTGAAGCTGCAGTTGTGTTGTGTAGTGTGAGCTTTGTGAAACATATTTCAAGAGATTTTTTTTTTTTTACAAAATTCAGTTTATCTTAAATTCTAATTGCTGAGAAGTGTAAGTAAATTTTGGATTAATTACTAAAAATGATCTTCTCAATAAACGTGTAAAGTAGTTTCTCATTCTTATTCGGGGGCAAAAGAAGACAAAGTCATGAAAATGCTATTTTTCCAACATTTTCTAAATAAGTTTTTGACAATATTTAAAGTCTCAACTGAGATTATTGTTCACAACAGCTATTGTTTTCATTACAGTGCCACTGAAATTTAGCCACTTATCTGCTGATAAAGCAATGTCCTACATATTAGCATTCGTCAATGCACTATTAGGAAAACACAAGTTATGTCATACTTTTTTATATATAATTGTGACTGCTTTGAAATCATTGCATATCTGCTTGATTATTGCAAGAAGTGTTTAATGTCTATAAAATATACATAACTTGCATAAGATTTGTGTGTGTGTGTGTTTGTTTGTTACTTAACATGCCACTGGTGCAAAATCAAGGGTGTTATTCAAGAAAAAAAAGGCTGTACAGTATTTAAGAAATTAAAATAGCAAAACCACAGCTTTCTACCAATAGACAGTACAGTAATGCTAATAAACCTAAATAAACAGATCAGTGAACAAGGATTTATTAAATGTGATCAATCATATCAATAATTGTGTAAAATGTGTTTGTGATTTTTGTAAAAAGACGGTCATTTTATTTTAGAAATGTCATTGACGAAATCTCTGATGTGGTGCTACAGTTTTTTTTTTTTTTTTTGTGCCTCCCTTATTGTCAGTGATTTATATAACTTTATGAACATAACTTTCTAAACATAAGAGAAGGTTTTGACGCCACCCTTGAAATGATGCAGTTCTCTTAAGCCAATCAGAATGCTTCTTTTTATAGGAGCATGTTAATCATGAATGAAACGATGAATGTTTCATTTCACAATATGTGCGTATAGAGACTGAACATAAAACGGCTGTTTCAAATAAGCATTATATTCTTTTGCATTTTAAGATAGATAGATAGATAGATAGATAGATAGATAGATAGATAGATAGATAGATAGATAGATAGATAGATAGATAAAAAAATTATTTTATTTCGTAAATTTCTTGTCTTTATATTCTCTAGCAGTGTTTCGTCTCAGCTCAGGCTGTTTTAATAAAGATGCTGCCGCAGACTTTCATTAACTGGGTGCTTCAGGCAAATATGCAGTAAGAAAAAGGCATGCTGTCTTTGGCCTTCCAGCTGTGTGGATGTCCATCAAACTCGGCAATGTTTTTTTATACTTCAAAAGAGGCAATGCAATTGACTTGACAGACTTATGACATGTTGGTAAAAATTGGCAGCAACTTTCAATCAGCTGTACTTTACAGTCAATTTTAGTGTAAGAACAGATGCAAATGTCAGTTGTGCATTGGGAATGTTTTTGCTACTGTTATTTGTTATTTTTAAGATTGTTAGGCCAAGCAAAAACCAAATATTTTTACTATTATCAGTGCACAGTTTTGTAGTTGAGCATTATATTATATTATATTATATTATATTATATTATATTATATTATATTATATTATATTATATTATATTATATTATATTATATTATTGATTCATATATTTTCTTTTCAGCTTAATCCCTTTATTTATCTGGGGTCGCCACAGCGGAATGAACCGTCAACTTATCCAGCATATGTTTTATGCAGCAGATGCCCTACCAGCTCTGGGAAATATTATATTATATTATATTATATTATATTATATTATATTATATTATATTATATTATATTATATTATATTATATTATATTATACATTTCGTAGGTGCATGCTATTGAAAAGAATCAACATAGACGCAGCGACAATGCCCTTGTATTAATGCAAGTTTGCAGACATAAAAATATAAGTAAGAATGAACTTTTTTATAGGACTTGTGGAGCTCTGCATTCAACACAATCTCACGACAATTTGTAACTTTTTGATTTAGTGGCTAATTCGTATAATTCTAATTCATACAGTTTACTACGATTTGCTCATCCCCCAATGATGGTTGGGTTTAGGGGTGGGGTTAGGTGCCACGCCTCCTTTTTAAAATCTGAACTCATACGAATTTGTATGAATTAGCCACTAAATTAACAAAATGTAAAATATTTAAGTTTTCTCATGCGATCAGGCTGCTGCATCGATGGATGGACACTTAACTGAACTGAACTGAACTTCAGCTGAAAACTGGACTGACATAATTTTAATTTACTAGAACTTCTACATTAAGCTGCTTTGACACAATCTACATTGTAGAAGTGCTATAGAAATAAAAAATAAAATAAAAAAAACACATGAATGTTGATGAACAACAGGACAAAACCAAAGCTACTTTTCAACTTTTAGAAGTGATGGGAATCTAATATTTTTTTTGTATGTGCATTTTGTTTTTATTATTGATTTAGCGAAAGATGGAGCTGACAGCTTTTATTTTAGTGGTATACATTATTTGTATTTTACGATGTTTGTTTTCACAGAACCAACAAGAATAAAAGTGTAGTGCAGATAATAAGTCTAGCTCTTTTGTATCTGAACATCTTGCTCTAGTTTTGTATTCTACCATTTGTACCAAATTCATGATTGCTTTTTTGATGTAAAGTGTTTTTCATTGTGACTTTTAAATGCAAAAGCTTTTTTTACATTGCGATTTCGATTGTAAGGTATAAAAATGTGAGTCCGCACACTCTGTTTTACATCAGAGCGATTCAGTTCTGCGAGGGTAGAAAAATAATGATAATCTCCCCCCACCCCTGTTCTATATGGTAAGTTATTAAAACTAATTTCCGCATGGAAGAGTTGGACAGTAGCCTCCACAGCACAGCCCTTGCAGACTCATCTGTGTCTGGTAGAAATAGCACAGAAAAAGAGAGTTAATTATTTCCAGCCAAACCCAAAATGCCTCTGTCTCTCTCCACACAGATTGGCTTGTGATTTGCATGAGGATTTTGAGGAGCTTTTCAGTATGTTTGCCGTGTCTGTCCTGGCTGTCTGTTTAAACAGGCCTCGAGTAATGAAGAAGAGAAGATGGAAGTAAGGAAGGAGGGAGGGAGAGAAAGAGGAGGTGTGCTAAACCCTGGTTTCCCTCCTCAGCCCTTTTGGGACGTGAAGGCCCCAGATGGTGTAGGGGTGTGAAAGCAGTATTGTGTGTATGTGTGTGTGTGTGTATGTATGTGTCTGTCTGTCTCTCTGTCTGTCTGTACATTCGTTCCGAAATCAGGGGCGTCCTTGGTAAAAGAGCCCAGCCCTAATGTCATCTGTTTGAGTGGAAGCTTGTCTCTGTCTCTGAATGGAGACAAAGGCGAGTGGACACAACACCCCCCCTCCCTTGCCCATTATCTTTGTCCCTGTTGCCCTCTGCAGCCCGGAGCCTGACACCCAGTGCTGGGGGCTTTGATTAACCAAGTAGAGACACTGGGGGTCACAGTAGCCTCTGCCCTGATTAGCCTGCACTTGGCCACTGCTGACCCCTCCTTCCAAAGAGAATCATGTGAGGGCTCTGGAGAAACTGAGACACGGGACATAATGCACCTTGACCTGTCTAGACTCTGCTGTTAACAAATGGATAATGTGACCTTTTTTCATGTTGTTGATGTAGTGTTACCACCCTCTCTGCCTCTCTATTATTTATTTATTTTTAGATAATTAGGGTTAATGACTTGCCTGTCGTCTCAGTTTGTTTCTCTTTTACTTTATTTTTTAATTAGTGTTTATTCTTTGTAAGAAACTTTTAGAATTGAATTGTTGTTAGTAAATTTCTTGATAGGTTTACATCAAAAGTCAGAAAAAAGATCCTGTTCTCTATATTGTGAGACGTCACATTTTCTGTAAGTATTTTCTAAACTTGTTTAATGATGCTACGCTTTTATTGTTTTTCTGTACAGCTTGTATTATTTGTAAAATCAGTCAAGCTGTATTTCATTTTCGTATAAAGTTTTAAGCAGCTTCATTAGAATGGCAAATGCATTATGTTCACTGTAAAAAAAATGCTGGGTTACATAATCGATTTACGTTGGGACAACATAAAGGAGTTATGGTAACTTATTCGTTTTTTTTTTTTTTTTTTTACAAATTTAAGTTGCTTAAACATAAAACAATTAAGTTGTCTGAAAAAAACCCTCAAGAATTGTGTTTTAGCTCATTTGAAGTCATTTGAACAAAGAGCAAATATAATTGTTTTAGTGTTGTTTATACTTTACTTGAATGTGAAATGCAACTGATATACCCAGTATATTAATTAGTTTAGTAAATAAAGATATTTTAGTTTCATAGACTGTAAAAATGTTGCTGCATTAACCCTTTAAGACCTGAGATATCAAAAAATAGGCAGAAAATTCTTATTTTCTGGAACTGAGATGTTTATTAAACCATAGCAAACAACCATAGCAAACAAACAAAATAATACATCATTTTGCTTGCAACAAGTTAATTTTAATGACAAAATTATTTTGCCCTTGACATTTTGACAACAAAGAACATTTCAGGCAGTTTTTACCGGTTACCTTTTATCAAATCATATACAACATGTTTTTAAACAAAGTATTGATTAGGTGGTTATTATATAGGTCTTAGAAACTCGTGTATCAAATATGATACATGCGGCTCTATAAGTATTGTTTCATTGTACTTGGAGAAAAGTTTTACGAACACTGCAATCTGACTGTTAAGGTAACGCGCATGTTCAAATCAAGTGATATTTCATGTTTTTCAAAATGAATATTGGTGGACATGTATAGCGTTTTCTCATGTTAAAATTAAAAAGGGGTTCTATATCTGAGATTATGGGGTTGCTATGTTTAAGTCGACTCTGTTTCTGAATGGAGACAAAGGTAAGTGGACTGTTTAGGTTTACCTTGTGTTGGGTTGGTTGAACACTATCATATCATATCTGTTGCTTTATTTTTTTTAAATTACTGTGCACACTTCAGCAAAGAGATATCACTTTGCTGATTACTTTAATACATAAAGATGAGATTGTACTGTTGTTAACCAGAAGCTAACAGTAAAAGAAATTAGTTAAAGGAATAATTCACACAAAAATTAAAACATACTCTGTTTTCTCACTCTTAAGCAAGTATAAATCTTATACTGTTTCTAGTTTTAAAAAAATGTTAAGCTGGTTTATTGCAGTGTAATTACAGTTTCATGTTGCAAATGAGTAACTTTCTGATAAGTAAATTTAAGTAATATTGTAATTTGATGAAGTATTATGTGAACTCAAATGTATTCAAAGTTTATAAATATCTGTTTGCTCAAATGATTTAAGTTGCCTTGACTCGTTTATGAGGGGTTAAAAGTGTGGCACAGATATGAATGTTGTGACCCTTAAAAAATGTTTATTTGTTACACGTAAGGTGGAAGGGAACTGAATTGTAAAACCATATAATTCTCCTTACTTTAGTATTATGTGCTGAGTCAAGGTCTCTGGTAAAATATGATGATTGCGCCTTTTGGGAGCTGGATACACGAAACCTGATGACAGCTGGAAAAATTTGGTCACTGGAATATTGCAATTTCAAAATCTTTCTGAAACGCTGGTGTGAATGTTGTGTTTTTTTTTCCTTTCATTACGAATGGCTGAAGGCATAGTTTGCACACTGAAAGCGCAGGAAGTGCCGCTGTTGTTGTTCCTGTGCGGGCGGGTGGGTAGATAGGTGGGTGGGTTGTTGGTTGGTTGGTTGTCTGTCTGCACTCCTTCTGCTGCTTTGCCGTCATGCAGCAGTTTCTTCCACAGATCTGGAGTCTGTGATGGTGGAGTGTTCTGTCAGGTATGGTCAGATAAATCGGACCCTGGATCAGCGTTGGTATAGAGATGGTTTGTACCAGTAAAGGAGGGTGCCGGGGGTTGTTATGGTCGTGCTCTGTGTGGCTGCTCCTGCTCCGCCCTTTAACCAGCCACTCAGAGCCAAGAAAATGGCAGCTGCAGTAAGATTCCCCACCCGCCCCTCCATTTCCCCAATCCCCCACAACACCACCACCTCCACCACCCTTTTTCCCCGCTCGCTTTTCCCATGTTTTGTCACTTTTGAGGTAAAACGAACTGGAGTCTTGTGTCCATTGCAGCTTTTCACACTGACGCTGTGTATGGCAGCTTCTCTCACGCCCTTGTTTTGAGAAGTGCCCAGGTTTGTGGGCTAAAATGAAACGCGACAAACATGTTCTACCTCAGCCAGCTGCATCCTTGCACAGTTCATAACCATGAAGAATTTAATAGAAGTATTTATCCTCGTACAAGAGATGCTTTATTGAATGCATTTCATGGCAGTCAAAACGTCACCCGTGTTTTAATGAATGCTGTCGTATGTGTGTCATTCATGATGAATGGATGTAGTCAGGGTTTTATTTGCTGCTGTACTTTCACATGGTGGATCTGCAAAACACACTCTGAAAAATGCTGGGTGGTGTTAACCCAAATTTGGGCAAAATATTTAGAACCCGATGATTGGATTTGCCTTTATTTTACACACATTTGTGTTCAACAGTACAGCTTTTTTAGTGTGGTCTGTAGTTTTGAGTGTAGTTTTGATAAAAATAAGAAATACATAATATTAATAAATAGATTCGATGACACCTAATTGTTTGCAGAATCTTCCTCCTGCTTTGCTATGTCATTAATTCCCCAACTGCTCAATCGATTGTGTTTAAGTTATGTGCTGTATAATTATTCTGTTTCTAAATGGGCAGTAATTTAGATATATATGACCAAGCTTAACTCACTTAAATGTCCAAAATAAATCGTTGTTGCCAAGAAACAGTCTAAACAATGACCCAGTTTGTTTGCCAGTACAGCCTAGAGAGAGGCAGGTCAGGTTTTGTGGAGGACGTAATGTAACTCCCTCCGAATCTACTATAATGGAGCTCTGCCCTCTGATATTGACTCTCTCCCTATGTGTTTGTGTATGAGAGCAGGTTAGGAGAATATGTCAAGGTTATTCTGTGCAAAACATGTGACCCTCCCTATTTTCCAGCTTGAGCTGATGATAAAATAGAGCTTGACAGTTCAAATAAATAGATCATTGCATGTCAGGCTTAAAATTACACTGTGTATTTGAATTCTGTACTTTCAGATGGTGTCACTGAATTTGCGTGTGTGTGTGTGTGTGCATTTTGCTCTGTCCTACTGATGTTCTTTTTTGTGAATTTGTCTGTTTATTACAGGATAGTGAAGAAGAAGAACTGTGATGGTGCTTCTGCAGAGGTGTGATACAGGTAGTAATAATAATGTAATTGTATGTATATATTTCCTAACTGCATTACACTGTCCTTCACTTGTTTGTAGTACTACACTCCAATCTATATTGCCACTTTATACACTGTCAATAAATGGAAAACGTATAGCAAGTCTCAACTACTATAACATTACCAGTTCAACAAGTTAATGGGACAGAAAATTCTAATTCTTTTAGTAAGTGGCACAAATGATCCATAATATCAGACTAATTTACGAGTTTTAGAAAAGTTTGGACACTTTATACACTGTAAAAATGTGGAATAAAAATATAAGTGGATTTAATATAAACAGTTTTTTCCCAAAAACAAATCTCAAGAATTGTGTTTTAACTAAATTCAAAAGTGTTTTGGGTGTATAATATACAAAATATGAAAGACATGATTAATACAGAAAAAAAACATGGAAACCAGTTAAGAGGCCAATTGTTTCTCAGGATTTAGGATTTATAATTGTTAGTACTTATTTTATACTTACTTATGTTAGTATTTTTGCAGTTTGTTCAAAATACTTACTTAAAATGAGCTGAAACGACACAATTCTTTAGTTGTTGGGGACAACTTTAATTGTTTTATGTTAAATCAACTTAAGTTAATTTACATTTGGAAAACACAAAGGGATTGTGTGGAACTCAGCATTTTTTACAGTGTACAATTATAATTATAAATTGTCATTAGTTTATTTTATGTTACTGAGAACATTTCTTTTCAGTAAACAAAATAGTGCAATGTTTTACTTTTAGAAAAGTTAAGAACACACTATTTGGTGTAAAATTAACCTGCTTTTCAATCACAACAAATAAAAACATTTGCGATTTTGGATGGTTTTTGTGTTCGAAAGAAAATGTTTTTCGTGCTTGTTCTAAATTTGTAAGCACTTTTTTCAGTCATTTAGCATAAAATATTAATAAATCCAGTAAATCCAACAAATTGCAAGTGGTCTTTTTCCATAGCTGTAAAACAACAACATTAATATAAAACAACAACCCAGTGTCTAAGTAATAGCTAAATTATTACAAATGAAAAGAAAGAAAGACAGAAAGTTCTTGCTTTTAGGCTTTCATTTAATGTTTGAAATGGTATGTTCTGAAGTTTTTTTTTTTTTATCAGGAATGAGCTAGCAAACACCGATCATTCACATAATATTTGTAGACCTTTAAACTGAATAGGATGATTTAAATGGTTATTTTGTCCTGCTCATGGTTAGTGGGAGTCACGGCCAATTATGTCTCCAAATGTCGTACAGTATAAGGTCAAAAGTCGCCGTGCTGTATTAAAAAGATGACAGTAACCATTCTGTAAAGGTCAGCCGTTCGGTTTGTTTCCAAGGTGCCACAATGACTCCTCTTGTGAGCTTTTGATTCACTTTAGATTAGATTTAGTTAATGATATATCATCCTGTGTAATGACAGAAGTAAACTTTTGCAATCAAATATTCTAAGTTGGCCAATACAATGTTTAAATGTGCCCTTTTGTTTGCAGTTACACTCATATCAAGCCAAGTTTCTGAGTAGACAGTTAATTAGTTTTAATGTGTGGCTATTTTAATTATATTTGGAGTGGTGTGCTTCTTAAGACACATTATGAATGTAAAGAGGACTCTTGAACCCTCACTAGGCTGATTTAAATGCTTTAAATCAAATAAAGAATTTAAATTTAAAAATGTAAAGTCTGTGTGTGTGTGTGTGTGTGTGTGTGTGTGTGTGTGTGTGTGTGTATGAGTGTTATTCGGGGTCAGTAAGTAAATTTTTTTTTGTAAGCGTTTTTTATAAAGCAACACACTGTAAATTGCAGTTACAGTGCTTAGCATACATAGTACACCCCTCACAAATCTTTCAAATTCATATTTTTACTAGGAAGCTATACAATATTGTATTTGTGTATATACATTAGATTAGTCTGTACTGAAGCCAAATCTGGAGCTTATGTAAGAAAATAACTTCCAATAACGTTCCAAAAACTAGTACACCTAAATTTATGTTAAAAAAATTAAATACAAATAAAAAAGGAAAAATGAAGAAAAGCAAAAAAAAAGAAAAATGTAGTTGAAATTTTGTAGGTTTTAATTTATATTTGCAATATTTTGCTTGCATTTTTTTATCTTTAATAATGTTTAAATTTCTAAATATGTTTGGTGATCTATATATATATATATATCTTTTGTTTAAATGCACCAAAATACATTGCCTATATTCAGTGAGAAATGGATAAAATATTTATTTTCAAAATGGGGTGTACTCAATTATGCTGAGCACTATAGTTGCTTTACTTGAAAGTGAGTATATGCTTTTTTTAAGTGTTTTTTTACTTAAGTAAGCCTTTTTGCAACTTGGAACTATTGTTGCATTATTTTATTTAATTATGCATATTTGATTTACTTAATAATTTAAGTCAAAATATTTACTTGCTTGTTTTTTAGGTAAAGCCACTAATTGCTTTTGAAGTCTATTAAAAATAATACATTAAACCAAGTTAACATCAGTTTATTCCTGTCTTACACATGGTTTGGGGGGAAAAAGGTGAGATTTATTGTCGTAATTTAAAACAACTATTTTCTGTTATAAAATACTTAATGTCATTAGTCCTGTGACGGCAAAGCTGAGCTTTCACCATAATTTCTCCATTGATTCTCAGGAATCATTCAAATGTGCTGATCTGCTGCTCAGGAAACTTTTTCTTCTTTTTTTTAAATAAATGTTGAAAACACTTGCTGTGATTAATATTTTTTGTGGAAACTATGATACTTTTTAAATGTAATTAATAGAATTGTAAAATTATAATAATACTAATAAACCATTTACTTGAAATAGAAGTCATTTGTAACATTAAAATGTCTGTCACTCTTCAGCATTCTTGTTGATTAGAAAATAAATGAATAAAAATAATGTCATCAACTTTGAACATCAGTAATCCTTCTGAAAAATGACTGCATTCATGAGTACAATCTTTACTATTTATTCTAAACTGTTTTTCAAGGTGTATCAATAAAATGCCTGTGTTTTCACATCGAAAATGTTCATGGTTTCAATAAAGTTACTTCCAACTTCAGGCTCACCATCTTTTTCAAATCATACCATAACCGTTAACTTGTTAACAAGTCCACGTGCCACTCACTACCCTCTACGACTGCCACTTGTACCGTACAAGCTCATTAAAATTTCTCATTAAACTTTCTTGAAATTAGTGCAACTCATGTGGCGGTTATATGTGTGTGTGAGAGACATGAGAGAGAGACGGAGCGAAAAAGAAAAGCAAGAAAGCGAAGTTTCAATGCCTCTGCTTTCTTTTGTCCTCTGAGTTGACTTCTTAGGAGCCCATTGCCGGAGCTCCATACATGAGAGATCAAGAGTTACCAAGGTGCTCAGAAGATAGACAGACACACACTCATTCACTCAGACTCATTTCCTTTGCATGTCAGAGCCCTGCTGGGGTTTCAGTAGAGGTCACTGACACCACCAGTGGAGCTTTCCCCCTAAATGACAAAAAAAACAACCCCTGTGTTAGAGTATTTGTGTCTTCTCTTCACAAAACTCCAAGATGTTAGAGGAGAGTTGATTTAGATGTTGTTGTGTTATGATGGACCTGATATTATATTAGTCAGGGAATGTTCTGTGAAGCATTTCGAGGTAACTTCAGTGGTCTAAAAAGGTCAGTGTATTTTGTGAACTGAAGAAGTTGTTGTTTGCAATTGTATACAACATATTAGAAATCCTCGTTCCCATCAACTAGCTGCAGCATTAACTTGTGTTGTAACAAGATTAAAATATATTTGTCCTGCGGATTAGCATTCTTTACCGACCCTTTTGCTGCTTTGCCGGACTGGTCTGTGTGTGCAGCAGTCTTTTTGATCTGCCGTGCGTAGTGAGGACTCTGGCTTGGGTCTGGCCATCCGAGGGCCTGGTGTGAAATCGGCCTGATGTCATCCCTTTTGTCCTCCGTTTGCATCCCTCACTCCTTTAATGACGTTTCCGAACCTCGCAGCCGCATTCCTCAGTGGTCCATAGGAAGCGTTTGGAGGACTCTGGGCAGAAAAGCACAGTGGGAGTGTTTGGAGTTTGGGGAGGGGGGATCTTTTGTATGGAAAGCAGACGAGTAGACATCCGTATTCTGATACTTTCCCTCCACCTCAGGCTATTCTATTGTTTGTTTGAATCGACTGAAGTGAACCCTGATATCAGGAGTTTAGTAGTTGTAGAGTTTGGTAGAAATGGTTATGATGCCATAATTGAATATAATCATGTATCAGGGCGCATACAAGCAGTCTGGAGTGACAAACAAGATTTATTTGCACATATTGTACACTTGAACTACCCTCTGAGAGATTGCACTGTGAAAATAAAGGATCTTTTATATTAAATGGTTCCATAAAGAGACTATTACATCTGCTAAACTTTTATTCCACAAAAGGTACCTTATAGCAGAAAGTTGTTTGGATTATTAAGTCATGAAGAAATTGTTCTTTAAAGAACTTTTTACAAAAAAAACTGTAATGCATTATTGTTTTTAAGAGTGTATAGTGCATGTGTGTGTGTGTTTGTGTGTTAGAGAGAGCGAGAGAGAGTTAAATGTGGGTGTAAGGTGGAGAAATCAAGATGGGGTGTGGGCAGGATTGAGGATTGTTCCTTGCAGAGGAAATGAGCCACCTGCAGCCATGACAGGAGGTTTTGACCTTCATTTGGGGTTTCTCTCTCTCACTCTTCTCCCCCCCCCCCTTTCTCTCTCTCTCTCTCTCTGTGTCTGTCTCTCTCATTACTTTGCTCACACACAAACACACATACTTTGGCTCTATAGAAAGCCAGTGAGGGACCTCTCCCCTTAACCATTGGGCATCACTTCCTCATACAAGTGGCGCTAGAAAAGAAATGTAGATGAGGCATTGTCATTGAGCAGGTCAGTGCATGGGAAATGCCAGTTGTCTGTGGCCCCCATCTCCTCCCCCCAGAGGACAGGTAGACTATGACAAGATGTTTTGTTTTATTATATATTAGTTGAAGTCAGAATGATTAATTTTTATTTTTTTAATATTTCCCAGATTATGTTTAACAGAGCAAGGATATTTTCTATGTCTGATAATATTTTTTTCTTTTGGAAAAGGTCTTATTTGTTTTATTTCAGCTATAATTTTTTTTTATAAAAAAACATTTCAAGGTCAAATTATTAGCCCCTTTATGCTATATTTTTCGATAGTCTACAGAACAAACAATCCATATACAATGATTTGTCTAATCACTCTAACCTGCCTAGTTAACCTAATTAGCCTAGTTAAGCCTTTGAATGTCACTAAGCTGAATACTAGTGTCTTGAAAAATATCTAGTAAATTATAATGTACTGTCATGACAAAGTTAAAAATTAATCAGTTATTATAAATCTTTTTTTTAAGTAGTTCTAAACTTGAGTCTTGTTTTACTGAAAACTTTTTACTGAAAAAGCAGATCATTAAAAATGGTTTCACTCATCATAGGCAAGATGTTATTTCACTTTGGCAAATTTTTTCACTATATTGTATGTAAAAAAAATTTTTAATGTGTTGTTTATAAGTTTGCAGAAAATTGTAGTGGATAGTCTACAAAGCTTGAATTAAGTTTTAAAGTTTGTCTCAATTATATTGTTTTGGATGACATGCAAAAGTTGGAGTGAGATATAAACAGTTGAAGTCAGAATTATTATCCCCCTGAATTATTGTCCTCCCTGTTTATTTTTTCCCCTAATTTCTGTTTAACGGAGAAGATTTTTTTCAACACATTTCTAAAAATAATAGTTTTAATAACTCATTTCTAATCACTGATTTATTTTATCTTTGCCATGATGACAATAAATAATATTTGACTAGAATTTTTTCAAGACGCTTCTATACAGCTTAAAGTGACATTCAAAGGCTTGACTAGGTTAATTAGGTTAACTAAGCAGGTTAGGGTAATTAGACAAGTTATTGTATAAAGGTGGTTTGTTCTGTAGACTAAAGAAAAAAATAGCTTAAAGGGACAAATAATTTTGACCTTAAAATGGTTTTTGAAAATTAAAAAACTGCTTTTATTCATGCTAATTTTTTCTTTTTCCAGGAGAAAAAATATTATCAGACATACTGTGAACATTTCTTTGCTCTGTTAAACATCATTTGGGAAATATAAAAAAAAATTCAAAGGGGGCTAATAATTCTGACTTCAACTGTAAATGTATGTAAAACTTGCATTTGTGCGTTATTTTATTTATTATTATTTTCGTGTTTTCTATTGTAAATTTTAGAATTGTATTAAAGTGGTTTTGTTTGTTTGTTTTATAGTCTGAATTAACTTTTTTTTTTATTTTATTCTGCGTAAAGTTTTCCACCTAAAGCTATTCTTTAAACAGTTGAAATGTGACTAGGTATTATTTTATCTGGAGGGCAAACATTACCGTTGTGGCATTTTATGGTGCAAATAGCTTAATTTAGGTCAGATTTTTATTTTATTATTTTATTGCAAATTACAATGAAATGTTAGCGTCCAGTTTAAATTACAATTTGTCCAGAAGCATTTTATCCATTAGTTAGCAATGACTGTTAGTTAATTATTGCGTTTAACAGCATTGTTTTTCCTGTGCTGTTTTGCAGGAGTTAATAAAGGTCGTGTTGTCTAAAACAAGTAGCCTCATCATTATCCGAAATTATTATATTTTCGGTTTCATGTCTAAATACAGCTAATAATAATAGTCCAATTTTTTTGGTGATGTCTGCGTAATAGAAATGTTATTTTTGGCAATAGTGTTAGCTTTTTCTAGCTTAAAGTCCGTACACAGGGATCCCTAACAGACTCGATTAGAGTCCCCGTCTCCCCGAACGTCTCATTCGTCACTTTGATAGTGTTTTCGTTTCATGAATTTAATTTCATTTTATTTAATTGTGTGAGCATTTAAAGTGGGAGAAAGCATGAGATGTAGCTAATAATGTTTAGTCTGTTTGTAATTTTATCATGATGACGTTTTTAAAGGATTTATGGACCAAAGTCAAAGTTGACCAGAGCCCAAATATTTTTAATTGTCGTCATGCTCATTAGACAAAATACAGGGTCACAACAAAGTGTTGCTGATATGGGTTTAACCAAAAATAAACAAACAAACAAATAAATAAATAATAATAATTATAAAAATACAAATAAATAATATTAATATTAATTCTACTAGGCTATACTACTAATCATAGCAATGATAATAATTATTGTGATAACACTAATAATGACTATAAAAAAATAAAACGTTCAAAGGGCCAGTGTTTTAGTGTTTTATTTTTTATATGGGCTCATGAATCTCTGCAGTGCTTCTCCACTGTCTTACTGCTGAGGGTGCATCAGCGACTCACTCCTGATTTGGTAAAGCTTTGTGTGCCAGCGCCGTGACGTCATGTCCGCTGGGCTCAGCTCCCATTTGATGAGAGCATGGCACGTTCTTTCAACCAAAGAGTGAGATAGGGCAGGAGCGTGAGATAGGCATTAAATCTCATAGAAGCCACAAATAAATGCATTTAAAAGACTTTGAGAATTATTATTATTATTATTCATATTGTTTATTTAATTCTTATCAAGATTTCAGGAGGCAGTTAATTACACAATTAATACGTAGGTACGTGATACAAATTATTTACACATATAACAAACAGTACCTGTAAACACAAAATAAAAATAGCATTGTATTATCTCAATTTTTTTCATTTCAGCTTTCAACATAGCTTTTATAGATAGATCTTCGCTGATGAGTAAATTCATTAGGTCGTATATCAGATAGAAGGCCATATTCATAGATATGCTCATATGCAATTGAACTAATACTGTTTCTCTGATTCGGCACAGTTCTGTGATATTAAGTTCGCACTTGAACTTGTAAGGCAAAGTGTGTTAGGTTTGGTGGCTATATAGTCACACACTCTTTTCAGGTGTAAAACAAAGATTCGACAAGTAAAAAAAAATCCACAATTTGGTATATGGATACAGTCTGCAACTTAAATCTCGATCATACCCTTTTTTACTTTTCTAAACACGCGTGAATATGCCTAATATGACAATTTGCAGCTTTCATGCAAAGGCCCCAATACCGCTTTATTCACATAAAGAAGTTATTGCAATATAAATAAGCAATTTAAACACCTTAGAAATCTACTCTCACATAAAAAGCAACACCGGTCATTGGATAAAGTTTTTTTTTCTTCCTTAATATAATCTATATAAATACATAACAAATATGAAGTCAACATTAAAACAGTATTTTAACATCTGTCATACAGTAAACAGCTGGTTTGCTTATTTTTTATTCGATAGTTGTGTGTGTTTGTGTTTTATATATAGCTGTATATTTATATATTTGTTTATATTTCTGTGTGATGTGTTGTGGCGCTTACCCTGGCTTCAGTCAAGAGTGCGCATAAGCGAAATCATTGTCAGTGCTACACGTTTATAGGCAGCATTTAAATGGTTAAAACATACTTTGCTACAAAAGATGATTATATTGCTCTTTTATAAAACTATGTATGCGATTTAAGACGCTGCGGTACATTTGTTTATTTAGCGCACCCAGTAGAAGTGTTTTGACCAGGCTATGAAGGTTAGTTCAATGTTATTTCGAAAATATTAGGCTAGTTCACATGTAGTTCAACCAGATAACCTACAATGCACTGTTAAACAAGTTTTGTGATTTCTTCCTCCATTTCACTCTTTTAAATTAGCCAGGCTAAGACTGTGAACTTATTTACAATAAAAAAGGACAGTGTTTCTTCTCAGTTTCCTTTTTTCTGTTTGTTAAAAAATCCTGCTGAGATCCGAACGATTGCTGCGTCCATTTCGTATCAAACATCAAACCAAATAATACGAAAAACGTGGAAAAAACAAGTCTAACGCATTTCATAGTACTCACAGTTGCCTGGATGCAGCAGAAAAGACTCTTTGGACTTAAGCAAGGTTCGCGCAATGTTTTTTCTCACATAAACTGACATAGCTAAATGTATATATAAACGCCCGTTGCGCTAATAGCGCTTGGTTCTGGTGACATGACAAAGAGCGATAGAAACACTTGTTTCTAACATAGACACTCTATCCAAGTGCAAACAACGGCACCTATAGCCTATTTTTGAAATAATTTGACCATTATTTCATAAGAGAATTGTGTTCAATAAATGTACTTTGACATAATTCGATATAGCCTCTATTTTAACGTCAGTAATGCTGGTATATTTATTAACTGGCCCTTTATTCTTTTGAATTATTGCATTGTAAATATAACCTTGCCCCCCACCCGGTCCACCCCACCCATCTCTTCCCCCTCCCCGCTCTCTCTGCCTCAGTCACTGTCTGATTTGTCCTCCTTTGACGTGGTGCTGTGGTTGTACAGTCCCTGTGCCATCAGGTGTATTGCCAGACCGTTCTTGACGCCGCTGGCCTTTTTGATTTTGGCCCGCTTGTTTTGGAACCAGATTTTGATCTGAGATTCGTTGAGGCCCAGTTCCTGCGCCAGGCTTTGCCGCCGCTGCTCGGTCAGGTAGCGGTTGGTCTGGAACTCGGCCTTGAGTCTCTGAAGCTGCTCCGCCGTGAAGGCCGTGCGTGGTCGTTTGTCTTCTTTACTTGCGGCTTTCTTCTTTGGTTTACGAGACCTGGGACCTGCGTGCACCAATGAAACAACAAGTCGTTTAAAAACGCGAAGCACACACTGTGCAGCAAGCTAAATTTAATATGCGTTTGTGTTCATGCATGGTCTGGTGTGAGGTTGCATTAAACATGTTCAATGGAGTGCTGTAATTTATGAATCTGTTTTACGTAGGCTTTGCTTTATTTATTTATTTTGCGTCACGCTTGGGTGTGAGCAGTAGCCTAGCCTATAGATCTCTCTCTCTCTCTCTCTCTCTCCCTCTCCCTCTCCCTCTATCTGTAAAGCTATGTAGTCCAGTGAATGCTACATTAATAGCTAATGCGGGAAACCTCAGAGATGAAGCGGAATATTGATGAGGGATTCGCGCATTGCTCTATATAAGACATTTTTTGGTTAAAAGTCTAATTTTAGGTATAGAAATGCATTGAGTGAGGTTATATGGCGACCATACTTGGATTTAACCCATTCATCGTTGTAAATGTTTATGGTTCGTGATTGTAGAGCACTCTAAGAAACTAAACGCAAAATAAAATCTGGTTTACGCGATGGAAAGAGCTCCGACTACAGTTGCAAAATATTTTAAAGAATATTTTAGTATTAAAAAATCGAGAAAGCATTGACGTTAAACAGCTTACTTTTTAACGCGGAAATCAGATGAAATATCGGCGCATTTTTTTTTCTACACTATTAAAAGTAGTAAACAGGCCGAATGATTTCCCTGAACGAACATTGAATCATATAACCTACTCATGAAATACAGTCACAAATATCAACCAACCAACACAGCAGAAACTGAAATGTTATATATTTCGAAAAGTAAAATAAATAAATAAATTGTATGGACTGGTGTACATGACCACTCATGCTCGAGTTTGCTACATTATATTGGCGTTTAGCATGGACATTTTCTTAAATATTGCAATTCAGTTTTAGTTAAATTAATTTACAAAATCACCGCAAAATCCATTAACAAATGCTGTTTGGTATATAGTAAATACGAGGCCTGTTCTATTGTTGAATAAAATATGCTAATGAAATATCAACAAAGACGAAAGGCTTACAGGGAAAAACATTTGGCAAAACCAAAAATCTATTTTTACACATGTTCAGCATTAATATTGCATTTCTATAGAATTTCATTTATTTAGTATTATTAAAAGAAAATCAGTTTCTCGTCTGTTTATTTACTCTCTTCATTAATATGACAACAAATACATTATCATTATCACTCCACGAATAAAATAAATAAATAAATAATAATAATATACAAATATTAGTAACAACAAAAAAACTTACTTAATTGTTGAAACTACTTACTGGTCATTTACATTGACGGCCAAAACATTTTATTGTTTTTGGGACCTTTTGTCGTTTTATTTAATTATATAGGTACAGTCAAAATATGTTAGTGACCCATAAATATTCAGGTACATAAAATATGCGCAAAATTTAAATAACCAAAATACTTAGTGAACTGTAAATATTTGTACTAGTATAACTTGTTCCATCACTTGGGGGTTGTTTTTAGAAATTGACCTTTTAATTTGGTGGATATACGTGATTAGAATTAAATATAGTGCAATTATAACTCTTGTAGTGCTTTGCATAAATGTAACTATTTTTTGGCACATGCTATGAAAAAATAGAGGTAAGCGTACCTGACGACGGCCTGTCCGAGTAGCGTGTGCAGTAAACCCAAGCGGGCCACAGCATACCCTGACCAGTCTGTCCGTTTGAATTGCTCTGTGAACTATCCGATTCTGAACCCAAGCACTGATCCACATTCTCCCCGCGGGGCTTCAGGGGTTCTTCGCTCTCTATCTCTGCCTCCTTTCCTCCGCTGCTCGTATGCGTTGTGGAAGCTTCTTCCGCTGGTACAGTACTTCCCACCTGTCCCGTGCTTGGACCCGTAGGGTTGTGATTCTCTCGTGCGCCGTGATTGTCCTCATAGCGCGTGATATTCGCTTCTTTTTTACGGCCAAAATCTGGTCGCAGGATGTTGTCGATGAAGAAGTTTGTGATTCGGTGTGGCAGCTGCAGGTTTCCTGGAGCTTGTAAAAGGGGTCGTATGGCACTGTTGGACTCGTCCGACGCTCCTCGCTGTTCCACGTCTCTTGCGCTCTGCTCATTCTCATCCATGCTGAGACGCACTTTCCACCTTCCGTCCTTAACCCTTTATCGCTCTCCCGCACTCTGGCAGTCGCACCCCACTCCACGGGCGACTCCGTCCACTTTGTTCACTTCAGGAAAAAAAAATTCAAAACGGCCAAAAAACTGTCAGTGAGTTTTAGCGACAGTAAAAAGCCTTTGCGCACCGTGGTCACAAAGGAAAAACATAGTTACGCCTTCCAAACACGGAATGTTTGCAGTTTAAGGTTGATGAACCGTAACTTGCCAGTTTGGTGCTACTGGTTTGCTGCGCAGTGCAACTAGCGAGGCTTCAGTGGCTACTCTGAGGACAGAGAAGTGGGGCTCCTTACTGCTCCTGAAATACTTTCACTCCGGATTTTTGTTCTTATTTTTAATACGAGCCCCCAGTGACGTTACACTCCGGTATCCTAGACACGTGCCTTTGGCCAATAGAACATGCTGGAGCTGATCACGTGCCCCTGATTCGAGAGTAACAGACAACACTCATCCTTGCACTTTTAAAGACACAGTGCTTCACCAAAATACAAATTCGGGCAGTGCCAAAACGCAGCCTGCATACTGAACACGATCTTCACGATTTTCCTTTTTAATCGGAGGTTTGCATGTAGCGTAATTATCATTTCTATCCATTTTTTGTATAAATAATTTGAATTTGGTCAAGGCAACTCACTCTCCGAACGCACTCACGAAACCGCAGATTTTTTTTTCAATTAGCCTACCGTTTTTGCACTAGTTTATTGTCAGTATTGTTACGTTTTAGTATATGCGAAAAGTTTTGTCAAAATTAATTTGTTGCAGTTTGATAAAGTCGAAAAAACGGTTGGCTATGCAAAACAGAATGCGTCAAACCAAAACGAGTGGATGAGAAATCGTTTCCATAATGGGGTGCTTACTGTTTCCAAACCGCAATAAACATTACTGTGAAATTTTTGACGAGGACGTGTATAGTATTTACTTCCATGAGTTATACAAGTTGGCTAGTATTGTGAATGGTACACAAATTCACATGATATACAGCGATGCAGTTTTTCGAAGAATCACGAGTACGCACTATTTTACGCGCTTTACACTGCACACTAATCAGAAAAAGTAAACGATGACAGACGAAGCTCTGTTTGCATCTGTCTAGGAGAACATACTTTAATGGAATGACTGGACCCCCATATCTTTGGACGGAAACTATTTTTATTAAAGAATGCCAATCTGCTTATTGTCGCGCCAAAAAAAAAAAAAATGAAGTAGAACTTTTCTTTGATTTCTATTCTTTATAACTCTTAACCAGAGCCTATGCACTATTGAAAAGGATGAAACCTTGTAGTAATGCAGATGGCGATGCAGATGGTTCGTTTTAAGGCTTTCTGTACCATGGAGCAGCAAATCCATCATCGCGCGCAATTGGTTTGGAATTCATTTTACTTCTCTTTATTCGCAGTAATCCGTCACAGAGTCGTTATGTGTATGATGAATGACGCCATAGCAGTGATGTGCATTGACTGTGGCCTTTACTGCATATCGCATCGAAATCAACAATAACCATTGGTTCACATTGTGTTCTTGCACCTTTAATATGACATTTTGTAAAGACATCATTCTGTTGTAACTGGCAGTATAGATGGTAAGTCTAGCTTCTGCCATTAAACGTGCAGTATGGCTTTTCTAACTAAAGAGGTTTCTCAAGAGGCCTTCTATGATTGCATGCTCATTAGGAAGTTTCTCTGGCGAGCCAACACCGTGCAGTCTCATCAAATTAGTGCCTTCTATCTGCCTAACCACCTTTAACTAACAAGGCATAGGCTACCTATTTTCCATTTTCATTGATTATTTTCTCCATTTAATAACATTTTTAAATACAGTCTGAATATAAATACTTGTTATATTTCGGTTACTGCTGTTTAACTGCGAAGCATTGATTGTTATTTTAGGGAATAAACTGGTTTAGGGAATAACTGGTAAAATGTATTTGGTCATGTTTTTATATTGGCTAGCCTGCATTCATACGCATGCTCTATTGTTGCTCCACGAAGATCCCCGACAACAGCCGTTTGAATAGACCATGGCGGTAGCCACAATAGCCACCGGCCTGTCGTACAGCTCTTCTCAAGAGTGGAAATGGACACGGCGCTAATCTAAGGGTCTTCAAGGATGCTTTGGCTTTAATGACAGGGGATGTACTTCTACAACGATTTTAAATCATCCACAGATATTAACCATAGACTCCATGCGCGGAATTGGTGAAAGACAATGGAGCGGTTGACAGATCGCAAGCGCCGCAGCCTGCCCTCTGTTGCGCTACAGCGCTGAAAGCCTCACCCTGGTTTGACAGAGTTGTATTTTTACGCTTTTATTTCTCATTTGCAAATAGAACAATTTATTATCAGAAATGCATAAATATTTATATGTATTTGCCATAAAAATGAATCATGCCAGCATTAATAGTGAATAAAAATAAAAGCACATCAGTTCAACAAATCATTGATGTGCGATAAGAGATGCTGTAAATGAACCATCCCCGTCACCTCCTTTACCCTCTACATCTGCTGCTTCATCCTCTACTGTATGTAGCCTATCCTGTGATTTCACTCAACCAATATGAGGCGCCCCCTCCCATAACAACAGAACACAGGTTAAGCGATGCAAGCACGTATAGCTTTACTGCTGGTGTACAGCAACGGAATATGATACATGTATCTAATCCATTTATCAAATGTAAATCCTGTACCTTCTTATAATTTTTTAAATCAGGTGTTTCATATCACGTTGATTATAAGAGCTTTTGGTGCTCTTGTTTACTATAACTGCACTGGTGCCACTTGCAAAACCCTGGGCATAAGTTAAATTTTATGTTTATATTAGTCATGATATGGCACTATTCTTTGCGTCTTTTGTGTTGTATGTGTAGCATTAGCCGTGCGCACGGGCAGGTTCACGTGCGCTTTCTGTGTATGGCGTTCTCCAAATGTATACCCGAGGGGACATTTTATTGACGTATCCTTATTCACTAACATATTCGAGATTTTCTATTCCATTCCACGGTATTGAAACATGACTGATATTTCACCCCTCCATGAAAATTTAAAGAATTTAATATTGTCTACATACCACCCGCTTTCCACCTTTGAAACGTCAAAACAGTGAAGAAGCTAGGCATTTTGAATAATCTACCAATAAATCAAAATACTAAGGTAACGTTAGAGCTCCCAATAAGGGGGTCAATTGGGTTGAATTTGTAAACACTGGTCTCAGTAACATTTCCTTCACGCTGGTTAATGAATTTGGTGTCTTTTAAAAATCAGGTAAAATATGTGCAACTTTGCACTTTTATTTAGCTTTTGGTTATATTTTGGAAATATTTATTCCATTTCATTTCAGTCAATTGTATGTCATATTTAATAAAATTTTATATGGATGTTTTACGTTTCCATGACACAGTCAAGGTCTATATCGTCCAGAGCAATTCAACTTAAGTGGATAAATATTATTGAAACTAGTTTAAAAGAGGACGGGGCAATCATTTATTACGCTTTGAATGCAGAAGTGTTTTCCAGCCAACAACCAACTGAACTAACTGAAATGCCCACGGTCTTCACGTCGCTAAAAGTCAAAGAGGGCGTATATTTAAGGATAAATGCATAGTTTTCAGATGAAATGCAGAAGCCATTTAAAATGCTTCGGTTGATCAACTGAACATACCAGCATAAACAACACAATCTGTTTCAATGTGTAGATAAAAAACACCACAACCAAATAGTGTTATAAATGCTATCCTTTCTGCTATTAAAAAGACCGATGACCTGTCGAAGTGCCTAGACATAGCGATATAAGAGTATGAGTATGAGTGTAATGCTGTTTTATTTGAATGGATGTTTTGTACCAGTTTATCCCAGTAATGCCTTGTTTGACCCTCAGTGTGTAATCTTTAGGCTGTTATGCCCTTGCACAGTATATGCCACTAGCTCAGTCACTACAATAGATGCTGACGCGCTGCCTCGGTTTGTGAATGGTCGCTCTGGTGTGTGTGTGCGCGTGTGTGCGCGAGCCCTGGTGATCATAGAGCTTGCAGTCTGATATAAAGGATAACACACCCCCCTCAACTCTCTCACTCTCTGGCTTTCAAAGACACACAAACACTTACACGAACACGGTCAGTCAAAGCACGCCTGCGATATGAGTCCTGACACCATGCATGGCAGGATCCAGCCCAGCCAACCACAAGTCTGGGATCTGCAATGACATGGTGGTGACAGTTATTTTCAATGTTACTCCAGTATATGTTTTCCTCATAAAGATTTGAAAGATATTTAAAATTCAAATATTCTATTTAGAATCTAGAATTCAAATCTAAGATTAGCGTTTCCACACCTGACGAATGCAAATCAACGCGTCAGAAATGATATTTGCAATAGGCTGTCTGTAATCCACCGCCCAATATCTGGTCCAATAATAAAAAGTGAAACCAGTATCTCTTCGGGTATTGGTCGACATGCGTGACTGATAGCTGCTGCTTGTTTTAAATCCAAATTCCCCCTTCAAAGCAGGGAACTGTCGGGGTCCGGATCCTAGCAGAGTGGACACTTTGAAAACGCCGTGAGGATAGAGTTGATAGGTTTTAATTCCCTTAATTCTAAAGCGTCTGATCGTCCTGGCGTAAATAAGTCTCCTTCAGTCTTGCTGTCCCTGACCCACCGTGCATGTGGCGTCCTCCACAAACCTAATTAAGGCTCTTTAGATGGGATCAAGTTAATTGAATGCTACTCCCATCTTGAGACTCTTTGGGAGAAAATGGCTTCATTGACAGTCAAAGCTTTAGTTTTGTATCTATCGCCAGTCATCCAACCTAGAAGCTTGAAGATTTCAGTGAAACGGGACAAAACGGTTTTGCGTGCTTAAGAATAGCCCCTTTCCCTGCAGTTGACGTTAAAAATCATTGATGATGCTCAAAATATGTTCAGACGTCTAATGTCGGATGGCTTTTCATAAACAAGAAAGTGCCACAGGTGCATTTTCACTTTCACAAATACCAAGCATTTGCTCTCCGTGAAAACTCACATTTAGAGTGCCTCTCAGACATGTCAGCCCATATTATATTTCATTAACATCACGGATCAAACGCATTTTCTCAAATTGCTTTGAGACCAGTTGCCAGTTTACGAAAGTGGAAATCTTGTTAAAAAAAAAAGCTGGCTTTAAAACATCTGTTTAATATGGATTCATAAGTTGTATTTAGTTAAATACATACTTATTTAAAAAAAAAAGAAACAAAAGAAAAACTAAAAACGGAATTATTTAACAATTTAATATAAAATTTATATTTTAAATTTATATATTTTAATATTCGTAACATTTTTAATAATATTATGTTGTTTATATTAATCTGTTGACCATGACAGGAATCCACTAATAAATGCTCGAGTGTGATAAATTATTTTTGTTAGGCTAATTATTCAGTTGATTTATTCAGTGTTATAGATATGTACAACTTACAAGTTTGCTCTGCTGTGGACAGTTTAGTCTTTTACTGTTTTCATTTTCTAATTTTACTAAGACCAATGGCATGTTTGTTAAATAAAAGATGTAATCTGCATTTCGTTTGTTTAGTGAGAAGTACGAGATTACATGATAGAATATTTCCCCATTTTTAGAAGTGTATTTTCATTAAATTGTTTAAATAAAAAAAATCCATAAAGTTAAAACATAATTGAACTTTTTACTTAACACTCTATATTCTTGCCTTTTCCTTAATTTTAGATAATGGGTCTAATGTTTCCAACCAAACACTTGGAATCAACATGAAATCAGAATTTGTTAATAATAAAGCAAGTTTCGTTTTACGTTCTAGTTTATATGAAGATTACCCGTTTTAATGTAATATTTGATATTCCAAATTACACATAGCGTTGAATGTCGTTTAAAGTCAAATAAATTAGTCTCCCTAGTAAAACAAATTCCTGAGTGTTTGCTAAATTTGAAGCAGCATTGTAACTTTATTCTAACATAAAAATAGTAAAATTATAACATAATTCTTCTCAGTAATTCTGCTAAATAGGCAGCAGTAATCATTGCAACTTTGTTGAAAGAGTGTAACATTGTTATTCTCCGTAATTTTGCTAAATATGGAGCAGTAATCATTGTAAACGTTGAAACATTGTAACATTGTAATTCTTCTCAGTATTTCTGCTAAATCCGGAGTAGTAATTGCAACTTTGTTGTAAGATTGTAACATTGTAATTCTTCTCAGTAATTCTGCTAAAGGGAGCAGAAATCAATGTAACTTTCTGTTGCAACTTTTTTACAATGTAATTCTTCTCACAGTAATTCTCTTCTCTCTTATTTAAAAGTGCCATACTAATCTGTAGAATATTTTACGCTATGGTTTCTCTGGAGGTCATTCGTCATGTGTAGGTAGCCTACAGACACCGCATAGCGCCAAATATCCTTTTTTACATATGATGAAAATGTTAAATCAAACGGCTGCTTTTTAAAAAGGACATCCATATGCAGAGCGAAGGTCCGTCCATGTTTAATTATGAATAAATGTTAATTTATTATATGAACTCTTCAAGTAACAAAAACATCTCACTTGAAACGAATAAACACCGCGTGATTAAAGATTTGTATCCTTGTTTTAAAAAAGACAGTTGTAATGAATAAATTGGCATGCGTAAAAACCCGCAAAAACACTAAGAAACAATAATGCAAATTACATTAAAACGCACTTGGTCCATATGTGCTACCTGTGTCGATGCCTGCACACACCCTGGGTGGGTAGCAGGGCGCTATCCTGGTTTCTTCGCGGGAGTTTAGATGCTTCAAATTCCATTGGCACCTGTTTCGCGCGCTTGTGATTGTTTACGACCCCTGCGACAAGTGTGGCGCGTGACTAGCCCGGTAATCACTTGTCGCTAAACACTTTGCCCACTTCCACCTTACTGTGCACTTGTTGCTTAATTCCCGTTAGCGCTTCACTCATTTTTTGTAAATGCTAGTGTACAATTACACATTCATGATGGTATTTCATCCTACAGTACAAATCATAAAAAGTGACACGTTGGCCAATTAATAAAATGGCTAATATAATGTTGGTTAATATAATATAATATAACAAGCCTAAAATAGTGAAATAAAGTTGTGTATTCAATTTTAAGCTAATTTTAAACTTGGAGTATTTGCTTGCACTACTACTTAAGAACAGAAAACAGGTTGAATTGTCTTCGTGTGTGGCATCACTAATCATATCTTCAGATTCAGCATGTATATATAGTCTAGAGAAGAGGCTGATTCCATGTGTCGTGTGCCCCACCTTTAACCTAACCCCTAAGATATTTATTTTGACCACAGCTGAGACGAAAGGGCTTCTTGAAACGAGGCCCTTAACCAGTTGCCAATCATAGCATGAACATGATGGGATTTGCGGTCAAAGGTCTCAGGATGTTTTTTTTCCTCCCCGATTGCGTTTAAAGTTTTGAATGCAGAATATAATTTTTATCTGAGATATTTTCAGAGTGGCAGGGGTATTTTTTTCTTTACCCCAGTGTCCCCTTCCTCTCTGAGAAAGTTGGAGTCCTCTTTTGTGCGTCTGTACTCGACCGGAACCTGCTCCGTCCACAGCTGCTCCTGCTTTGTGATGGGGAATGCGTCATTTCACCATCTTTCACACACACTAATCTATTTATCCCCACTTCCCTGTTTTTCCACTTCTCTGTATTCTTCATTCGATTTAAGAATATTCCGGTAGGCTGTATAAGCTGCCTTTCCCTTTTGGGATTCATAAATTTGACATCACTTGTCATAAGTAAAAAAGAATCTATCCACAGCGTTTCTGAAGAATTAAGATTTGTTTTACCATATTTAAATTCGACTTGCCATAAAGGTAGGCTATATTGAATTTTTGGATGGCTAAAATGACTCAGTTGAACTAAAAGATGAAAGAAGACGTTAAGATGAAGGTGACTGTCCCGATAATTGTTTAATAACGAATTATAGGGCGGAAGTGAGAGGTGGAAGTGATGCTCCGGTGGGTTAGATATAAAGGTTTTCATCTCCGTTTCACTATTGTGTTCAGTCTAGACCGCCCGCTTTTCTTTCCTTCTGCTGCTCTCATGAAAGGTGAACGTTTAATGACGGTGAATAGGGTGGTGGGCATGCAGGCTTTTTAGATCTACCGAGAGTTAAAACATGGTTCAGCAAAGATTTTAATAATTACTGGTTTGTTTGGGCCTTATTCATGCATTTCATTCACTTCAACTTTAAAAAGATTATATTATATTATTTGTAGGTGTGTGTGTGTGTGTGTGCTTCAACACTACCCACAATATAAAAAAATTATATAAACAGCATGACTGCATATGATTTTAGTTTATTGTAACTTATTAAATTAGATTAATCGTGTTCTAACTTAATTTATAAGTTATGCAAGCAGTTTTAAGTTAGTTTAACATAAGTTCAATGGATTCATAAGCTTATGAAAATGTACCTATTCTTTTCTTTCTTTCTATGAGTCAAGTAACAGTTTTTTTTTATTGAATAGAGACATAATGAATATTATATAACATATGCTCTGGAATTAGGCAGAATTCCTGTTGAATTCCCGTTGAACTTTATTTATATATATTAAAAAACTTGAAAATTTGATCTTTCTTTTGATTTTTTAACTGATTTATTTATTGGTCTTTCTCCTTGTAGATTAAACAGTCAAAGATGCCCTGAACAAAGGGTTTGCAGCACAGGCCTTGTATTAGAGTGTGTCTTCATGTGCTTGATTAGGTTGTAATAGTGGCAGGCCTAACGGCAGTCAGCAGACAGTTAATCCCAGACCGTAATGCCATGTGTATTTCATTTGCACTGTAAAGGATTTGTGCGGATCAGACGCTTCATGTGTCACCACCTGATATTTACTTTTCTGACTGCAGCCGTCACAGAACTGTGAAATTCATTCCACTGCACACAAGAGGGAAGTATGTTTGATTTTCATTTGTACAATGCCTGAAGAATATCACCTTTAATCTTCATTATTCAACATTGTTGATATAAAGTGCCTCAGCAGTAAATGACCGACCTAATCTCTGTATCATCATCATTCACTTTTATGCTCCTGCTGATCACTAGCATTCCTGCCAAAAGATTTTTTTTTTATTGCGAGCCATTTGGCATTTATTAGATCATTTGTGAATCCTAAATGCTATAAACTGTAACTAAATTGTATTCTGAAGGAAAGATTTTGTTATAGTGACAGCTACACCTTTGATTACTGTTAAACGTGTAAATCCGTTGACCTTGGCCCTCCCTACTGAAAAGCAATTTGCCACCACCTATACTATAAGAGAACTTGTCTTGTGATCGACCATAGAATCCGTAAACCAATTAGAACAGGCAAGGCTGAATCAGACTGACTGAGGCGAATGGAAGTCCTGGTCAGTTGTGAGGGGTGAGACATGTTTAAATGCCAAACTGGCATTTGAATGGCATCGCGGGCAATTTGGACTGAAATGGTGCTGTCTTTTTTTTCCTTTCTTTTTTTTTTTTTGCACCCTCCTGTAACACCGTCACTGGTCTGTGTCCCATTAGGTCTAATTCTTCAATTCATTATCTTGCTACCCTCAAAGATTGAGTGAGACGGTGATGAGACACTGAGCGAGAGATACAGAGTGAAAGAATGGAGATAGATTGTCATTTTGGCTTAACATGCACACGTCAATCTTTGGAATCAGTGACAGTGTTGACTGAGGCAGAAATTATTTCACAGCCTGGCGGTCCAATTTAAGATAATTTTGTTAGTTGAAAAAGACAGCGGTTCATTTTGTCTCTGTTTTCATTATGGATTTGTCTAATTGTGCATGCTTCTATATGGCTTTCCAGGTGCAGGACCTTTAAAAAGGCTTGTGTAATCTATAATTTCTTAGTGTCTCATTCCTTTTTTGTTAATTCATTCTGTTTTTCTTTCTCTTTTTTCATCCCTCCACTCCCCGTCATCTCTCCTCCACTTCCCTGTCCTCTTGTACTCCTGTGCTAGTTCAGTCAGAAGCCAAAGAAATGTCAGGGGTGAGTTCAATAAGTCTGGGTAATTGCGATTCTGTCTTCTCGTCCGTTCGACTGAATCATCTTCCATTAGAAGAGTGGTGGGGGGGCCCTTACCCAGGGCCAAAGAGCAATCTAAATCCTCAACGCCTGTTAAAACCTCTGCAAGTCATCTCCATACAAACATGTGGAAAATCTACTAACACACACAAACATTTCTTTTGTTATTTGGCTGTTCTTTATTTAAGGATTGTACCTTTATTTGACCAAATGGTAATATTTACACAAAAGAGAATGTAGACTTAACTTTTTTTTTTGGCGACAGTCTTCAGGATAAACCCCACATGGACTCAGAGTATATCAGTACTATTTTTTTATGTATTGCTCTCAGTGGCTGAATATAATTCTGTTGTAACTTTAAAAAATAATTTATTACTGTTCTTTATTTTGCATGTTTTTCTGTTTGTCAACTTCATAATAATGTTTATTTAAAGTCGTTTTTGTTTTATTAACCCCTAATGTAACATAAGTCATTGTTCTTGTCAGTGCAATGTTGATTCAGTTAAATTCTTTCATTGCCCTTAAGTATCTTAAACAGAATAGTGAAGAAAATTTTAAGGTGTTTGCTAATGCTATTTGTGAATTGATTTTTTTCAACTATTTGCGAAAAAATTTAAATTCTAAATATAGTTACTCTTATGCCTGCTACACGTTGTCGAAAACCTGACGCGTTTTCATGTTAAGAATGGTAAGTTTATAAATGATAACATAATCCCCAAAAAACGTCCAAATTTAAGAATTTGAGTAGTTTACACCACTGTATAATTCTGTATTTATCAAGTAGAACAGTTACTGAATATTAAATATTTCGCTTCTTAATTCTTCTAAATTACCTTGCTCTTTTAACTGTAAACCCGACATGTGGTCCAGCTTCTTCTCTGAACAGTAAATCCCGCCCACTTTGATCTGATTGGAGATCTTAATCTTCCTGATATTGACGAGCACTGATAGACCAGCCTAAATGTAACTTTTTAAAACCTTTCTGTAATCTTAAAAAGAGCAGCAGTGCAATGATTTCAAATGTTTGGGGGAAGTTTTTAATGTTGTAGGGACTGGGGGTGTCGATCAGGGTGTCGCCTACTATGAAAAGTTGGAGTGCTGTGTCATTTAATCAATGTTATTACTGTGTTATTTTTGTGTGCAATATCATCCAGAAAAAAATGTACTATAATATCGCCACTAAGCACTCTTGCAAATTCGGTGGCGCTGACTGTCACACATCATGCTTTTTGTGTTATATGTAGAGACAACACCTCTCACCCAATGACATGTTTGAGGAGGACAGACGCTGTTTATGTAGCCAGGATGGGGTCTCTCTTTAGCCATTCATGCAGCGATGCTGAAAAATGTACAATACTGCCATCTGCTGGTGGTAAATCAATCCAGATTCATGAAAGCTTTCTTTGAAATGTGTTCCTTGAAATGAAGTAATTTTATTTGCTTAAAGAATATAGATATAAAATATATACAGGCACAATGCGACATTTATTTATTTTGTTGGACATCTAGTTAACCGATAGTTAGTTGTTTGAGCAAGCATTCACAAGTCCAAACACATCCATGCTAATGGTGTACATTATTATACCTTTCTGTACTGATTTCATTTTACTATTTCTGTCTGTGTTTGAATTCATTTTACAGTAAATGATGAGTGTTTGTTTTGCCAAATATAAAAAAATAAATATTTATATAATGTAATAATTCTAATATAGAATAAATTTACTTTCTGTTGACTATATTTTGCAATTACATGTCAACTGATTTTCATTAGAAGCATAGAAGTTGAGAATTCAAGCACTCTTTTGGTTAGTCTTGACTGATTGTCATGCACTTAAATATTATTTGCAATCAACAGAATATTGTACAAAGGGGGTCATTCAAATGCACATCCTAGAAAGTACCTAATTATTACTTTAGGTTAAAATGATGAGGTTGTCATGAGGATAATAATAATGAGTATTCAAAAAGCTACTCTCCAATAGGGCAGTGTTGTTAAATACTGATTTTCATTTCTGGTGCTAAAATATTTAAGCTGATTATACTTGGCTTAAATAATGCTAGAACCTTTTATTATAGGAACATACGTTATATGCTATTTTTTCTATATTGAAATTGAACTAAGAAAGGTCGCTGGTTTGAGCCCTGGCTGGGTCAGTTGGAGTCTGTGTAGAGTTTGCATGTTCTCTTTGTTGGCGTGCTTTTCCTCTGGGTGCTCCAGTTTCCCCCACAGTCCAAAGACATGTGGTAGGTGAATTGGTTAAGCTAAATTGGCCATAGTGTATGAGTGTGAATGCAAGTGTGTATGGGTGTCTCCCAGTACTTGGTTGCGGCTGGAAGGGCATCCGCTGCAAAATAACAAATGCTGGATAAGTTGGCAGTTCATTCCGCTGGGGCGACCCTTGATTAATAAATAAAGGGACTAAGCCAAAAAGAAAATGAATGAGTGAAATTGAACTGCATAGTTTCACATGGATAAACAACACAAGATATTTTAATATTTTGAACTAGAAACATTTGAAGAAATTAAAAGAAAAACATTGAGCTCTGCTTGTACAAATGATGAAAGACACAAGTATTGTAATTATACTAATTTAAATTCAAATATCATTAATTAATATTTATTTTAACCTGCACTTGTATTAAAAAATAAAAAGTTAATGTCTTGTGGAACAAGAGCTAAATAAAATTATAGTTTTTTATCATAAAGTTGTTTAACTTCAAAAAATTACCAATGTAAAATGAGACCATATTACATCAACAACAACCACAACAAAACTGAATATTAATTTTGAAATTCAGTATAAAATATAAACATGCTCTTAACACTGTGGCATTTTTCCCATGGTATTTAATAATAATATTCTTCAAGGAATCACATTGAAGTTCTTGTGCTATGACAACAAAATCAAAGGGAGTTTAATCAATTAAGAACAGCAGTTTAGACTGGAGAACTTTACCCAATGTGTCAAAAGTGTTGTTGTTCACTATGATGTGACATTTTTAATGATTTGAATTCATCCTTTAAACATGCATTAACCTGTTTTCTCTTAATTTATATGCAGGCCAAAAATGATGAGAAAACAGAAGGAATATTGCCATCGCAGATTATATTATGATGAGTAAAATATAACATATTCAGGAGAATATTTGGCTGGAATAAATAATTTTTTTATTTTTATTTTTTGTTTTGGTTACAGAACAAACCACCAATCCATTGTACAATTAATAATGGGCCTAGTGATTAAGCCTTTTAAAATAGCACTTTAAGCTGAATTAAAGTTTCTTGCAAAATAACTAGTAAAGTTGTATGTACTGTCATCATGGCAAGATAAAAGAAATTAGATCTTAGAGATTAGCCGTTAATTGTTATGTATAATGTTAAAAAACAAAAACAACAGTTCTGATAGTCAACATTTAGGAAGTATTTGGAAAATAATTCATTTTAGGAGGGCTGTTAATAATGCCTTTAACTGTGTGTGTATTTACACACACATGGATATGTAGAGGCAATCCTAATTGCTGGTTTTAATAGTTATAAATATAAATAGGAATAAATAAATATAAGTGTACATAGGGAAAATAACTTGTTGGCTTCCGGTAGGTCCAGGCATATGTGCACTAATATCTAGTAAAATATTATGTAGCCTACTGTTATCATGGCAAAGATAAATCTGTTATTAGAAATGAGTTTTTAAAACTAATATGTTTAGAAATATATTGAAGAAAGTCTTCTCTTTCTTAAACCGAACTTGGGGAAAATATAAAATAATTAAAATTTAACAGGAGGGCTAATGAGGAGGTTGTGTAAATGATTTTTATTTTTATTTTACATATGCTTTTTCAGATATGCCATAGTTAAAATGTGTGCAATTAGATTGGTCAAAAGCTACAAGAATGTTCTACTTGGAAATGTGTTAAAAGTTGATGTTTCTCAAACAGCTCCTCTGCTCCCTGAAGAACAATGCAAATGGTAAAATTCAGTCCACTTTTAAAAGGGGCAGTTCACCCCAGATTGCTGTTAATTTATTCACCCTCCTGAATAATTGAAATGATGTTCAGTTTCTTGCACAAATTGACTGCTTTGATGTAGTGTCAGGAGCCATGAGTGCTTTTAGATTTACCTACAGGACACACTTTTAGGTTCAGTCTTTTCCCATTTTGAAGTCTCCCACATTTCTCCAAATAAATGACAATAAAGTGACCTTTGGACCAGTTTTATTTCTGGTGAGACTTTGTGAGACTGTAAAGAGCAATGGAGCTCAAAGATTTCTTAGTTATCACAAAAAACAGCAAAAGTAAGTCTTAGGCACTTGCAAAATGTTGTAAAAAATATTAAAAAGCCTTTGCTGACATGGCTATTCCTTAAAACTGCACCAACGCATTTCAGCAAACACTTGCCTTCATCAGGGTAACAGAAATTAGGTGCGTTCTGGAGTTTCTTTTAAACACTATGGTCTCATTACTTATTACAATATCTCAACAATATTAAAATAATATATTGGACACAATGTCAACTCAACAATCATTATTTATTAAGTATTGAGACAGAAAAGAATTAAAATCAAACAAAAAATATGAGTCTTATATATAGTCATCTATATCATCTTGTGTATAGAGTGAAACCACCAAAAAAAGTATATAAACAGGGTTATAGTGTACAAATACATAACCCACACACATATATACATTTATACATGTTTGATTTTGGATATTTATTATTTATCGTTATCCCTTTGGCTATAATTTGGATAACCTGTTATTGGAGGCTTTCAGCCACAGAGGCTTTTCAGTCACTCTTGCAGTCAGTGAAATCCGGAAAGTTTGGCTGACAGTTAAATATGGTTTGTCAGATAATTAAGGAACCTACCGCCAGGTCCCAGATAAACCAGTGACTGTGAGGATATTAAAGTGTTCTGCAGAATATGTAACTCATGAATTGTTTAAACTAGTATAACTCCTGTTACAGTCAATTCAAGAACTACTAAGGAGTGGCCTTGAAAATTGTAGGTTGTTTTCTAATTTGTTCTCAAATGTTTACATTTAATATTACTGACTATTTCTGCAAGTAATATATTGTTTAATCAAACTATTGGTCTTAACAGTAACAATAAAGTAACTTTATACAGTGTCCTTGTAATAATGTTTTTTTTTTTGTATTTACCCTTATATCTGAAGACTGAACAAATAACTCAAAAGCCTGATGTACAATACACAATTTTATTGAATTTCATCCATAATTGAACTAAAACAGTATAAATGAACCAAAGTGGTAAAAACACACATGCACATTCACTCCTAGAAACACGTCAACACATTTCTCACTCCCTTCGAAATAAAGCTTTCATTCACTTTTACACCTCTCCTTCCCTGAAACAGAGTGGTTCAGAGAGGAACGTTTTATCGTGGTTTTAAAACATATCCCTCATGGTCTTCATCAAACATTCCCAAAATACAGCGCACAGTATTTTGCTTAAAATAATTCACTACTGCTAGTAAAGACAATGAACATCAATGTTTTTTTTTCCCCATAACAGTGGAAATGGTCATTGGTATCATTTGCAAGATTATCTTTCGTGTGTGACTTCTTTTAAAAATGAGTTTGCCATCCTACTACACCTTCATGTATGTACGTATAAACAAAGTGATTATTGCTGGTTTGCCACTATACTGCATATGAGTCGTCTGGGGTTCCTTAACATTGTAAAAGGTAATAAATATGAAAGAATACCAGGCTCAAAGAAAGTGATTGCACTTAATTTGCTAAGACCCCCAAACCTGCACACTAGCCCAGTGATACCTCTTTATTTAGACAGAGAAGCTGCTACAGGTGAAAAGCAATACACAATGAATAGAATACAAAAAAATAAAATAAAAAAATTGACTGTACGGGTGAAAGTGACAAAAGCACTTAATTCTATAATACAAAGGCAATCACAGATTGCAAACCTTCGAGGCCGCAGTAAAATGTCTTCCTGATGTTTAGTTATCAAAAGTTTCCAACCTTTTGGTTTAGAAACTTTAAAAGGACTTCATTACACCATTTTATATGATTCTACATTGTGAATTTACATTAATACAAAGAGCATCCTTGTTTTTTTTCTTCTGTTTGACTCTTTCTTCAAGGTGCCACTTAACGTCTCGATAGCTAATGTTTCTAGTCTTACTTTTGGTTTACATTAGCAACAAAGTATGGTAAAAACACGATCAATTCAGTCAGTATACTACACTAACCAGTCGGCACAAATGTGATTGGCAATCAAAGCTCTCTGGTACTCATAGTAATACTCAAAGTGGTCAGTCTTTAAGGGTAGCTCAAAAATCAAACTACAACTAATCCTATATAGACAGTACACAGACCTCTTTGGATATTTTAGGTATTCTTGTATTTATTCCCTTTGATTTCTTCTTTCAGTTCTCCAGCACAAAGTAAAACTAAAAAAGTGTGAATTTTCACACTGTCTTTTTTCCCCCTGGTCTTATCCATAGGACCAGCACACGCTCAATTGTAGATGTGGTTTCACAAGTAGTTTCATCGTCAGTGAAACCAGCTATGATTTTTTTTTCACAGTCCTATAGTGGCACTTCAGCAACCGTAACACTACTGCTAGGAGCTGTAACAACAACAACAACAACAACGACGATAATGACGCTGATGGTAGTAATGAATGCCAGGGGGAATCTTTTGGCTATTCAGAGGTGTTGTTCATGGCACATTGGGCCAGCTCAGACCAACCCGCTCTTTCTTTTCTTTTATAGTTATAAAGAGGAGCAAAATTAAAAGCAGAAGATACGCTTGGATAGACACCAGGGACGCCCAGTATAGAATATCAGATGTCCTTTTTTGGCACTCTTCGAAGCTCACTTCATGCCCTCTGACACCTGTTTAGTCATTATGAATCTTCTCAGTCGAGCCCTGTGGAAGAAGACAGACAGTCTGTTAGGTGAAAATACAGTATATTCACAACCAAATAGATACAACTGAAAAACAGCTCAATTTGCATTAAGTCCCTAATTTCCATAAAATATAGGAATGGGCATAAACTACACCAGCGTACAATACAACCAAAAAGCAGCATTAATATGCAGAAACTATCCTGACTATATTATTATGTATTAGTCAGAGCACTTGGCTGACTTTCAAACTACCTAAATATGTTCCAGCATGTTCCCAGGTGTGCTTTTAAAAATGTGCTTTGAGCAACTCAAAATTGGTTTTCATGAAGCTGAGCCTGATCCCGTTAAACCCACTTGGCCTCTCAACACTGTGGCCATAATTAGTATGCACTATATATAAGAAATGGGCTTTGTATATGTTAGGATTATATGTGGATGGGCAGCCTTGTAAAATTTGATAGCCCCTCGTAGGTCAGCACTGTCTGCCATGCCTCACCCAAGGGCAGCTGAATCCGTCTTTAGGAAAGCTAATGTTGAAATAAAAATGACAACGTTTCATATACAGGCAATGTTCTCTAAATGATTCCAGTGCACCTACAGTACACAACGAAATGACGATGATAAAAAGGTAAAGGTGTTAATGGTGTAAACTAGATATCGAACTATTTAATTAGTCAGATGTTAAACCAAACTATGTAGAGTGACCATAATTGATGATCATAGTTGTATTCTAAAATACAGCCATTATTTACATGAAAAGATTAACAAACGCAAACGTCCGGGTTTACTAGATTTATTTACCTCTAGTTTTTTTAATCAACTCTATCTCTTAACTGGCCCCTCCATAAAGAAAGCTGGGAAAAATACTAGCAGAGCACTAATCCCAATTGGTCAAGCAAAATCAGCCGATGCCAGCTCGAAAACAAAAAGCATCCAGTAACAACGTGTAGAATGCACCACTTGGAGCCAGTAAAGCACTTTGTTTACCATCTCTCTGACCATTAGCATGAAAAACAAGGAGCGTAATCTTCTTTCACGCCCTTATTGAGAAAGAACTAGGGTATGTCAGCAAGACAAAGAGCCACAGCTGACTGAGAAGGCTTGGAGGGGATGGCACAAACAAGCTAATTAAGATGTCCAAGCATGACGTTTCTGCTCAGGCGCTAGAGGGTGTCAAAAGAACACTAAAATGGTAAACTGGTTGCTTTAAAGAAATACATTGGATACTGAAAATAGTTTATACATATTTAAGAGAATGCACAAAAATCCTAAATCCTAGTTTTCATTTATTTAAGGCAGATTTAAAACTTAGTTAGCTTATTTTTATAAGTATAAATGAATATTACAATACAAACTGCCTGCCACTTTTCAGCTACCTAGTTTGTTCACATCTAGATAGTTTTACCTTCATCAAATACAATAACCCAAGCCATCTTTACACTTCCTTTTGCTAATGTTAAACTTGATTCCCAACCTAATTGGAATCAGTTTATGAAAGCCACAAGTCCTGTTTTAATGACTGTCTTTTAATGTCATTTAGAAAATAATCCTGTCTGAACAGAGCTTACGGCTGCATGCTAAATTGTACACATTGAAATTGTTGAGTTAAATATTCTGGCTCCAAGTTTGATTTACTTCCTAAAACACGCAGGCTGGATACAAGTAGAAGAGGAACAGCTGAATAGCTGATGAGCCAAGATATTGAGTTTCACTTTTGCTTTAGCTAAAGCTAAGTTTCATTTCTGCCATTTATTTATTTTAAGCTAAACAAAAGTGGCCATTGGCTTTGTGCATAACACAAGAGGAAACTAACTACAATACATGAGTAATCAAGTACATCAGTTATTCTGTGGAATATGAAAGACTGGAAAAGGGGGCTGGTATGAGGGGCAGTTTCTTACCATAGCTAGTTGTCTGCCAATATTTCCAACAGTCACTCCGCCAGAGAAGAATATACAAGGCAGCCATGAACGGACATACAAGAAGTCTGGAGAAGTATACCTGGTAACAAATGAAGAAAAGGACTGAAATGACGAGCTGCTTAAAGGAAAAACAAAACTGAGTGTTTGCACTTGATATAATATTTGCTAATGTTTCTTACAAAAAAAACATGTTCTACGACTAAAATTATGAATATGTGAGAGTGTTAGTTACTTGCTAGTTGATATGAAAACAGTTTTCTGTTGCTGTTTGTCAACATGTTTGAGTCATAACTTACTGGTAGATGCCGTTGTAGACCAGCAGCTGAGCAATGAGAGTGGCCAGCAGGGCAGTGGTCAGCCCTAAACCAAAGCCACTCCTGGAGCGGTCAAATGTCCACCACAGACCCAGAGACAGGGCAGCCAGAGTTAGTGATAGCTGCACATTGTTAGCAAAGTCCAGTTTCTGTAAGGTACTTTGAGTTAAGCAAAATATTCTTATGTTAACATACATTTTGAAAACATTGTGATGTTAACTCAAGAATTGAGTTTGTGCAGGTTCCCAAGTTTTTGCTGGTCCACACATTTGGAGAGCAGTAAACAGGTTCCACAAAAACTTTGTAGTCAAATTTATTAAAAACTTTTTTTTTTAGTTCTTAAAAAACCCAGTTCTCATTTACATGGGGTTTCTTGGCAATGAAGTGCATGTTACTGTTTGAGTTCAGAGTTAATGTAAAGTTTTAAGGTATATTTACATGACAACAAAAAATAAAAACTTTTATGCATTTTTGCTGTTCATTTACCCAAAAACACAGACTCAGAGTCGTCAAAACAAAACTTAAAAAAGGTTAAATGATATCGTGTGCAGAGTTTTCAACTTCTGGCCGGGTCAGAGTACTGAGCATTTCTAGTCATTTTTCAGCGTTATTACAACTATCCTCAATACATAAGACTTTTTAAAAATATTAGATAAGCATAATTCTCGTTGCATAGATTATTGCTGTGTAAATATGTTTAGTACTTTAACGGGTCACCCCACTTTTTTAGTTTAGCCTTTGATGTATAATTTGTCAAGATAAATTCAGGTTCAGACAAAAACAAATAAATATGTGACAGTTAAGAGATTAAGTCTGTTTATCTTCAGAAAAAAAAGGATTTGTCTTATGCTATTGAATAGTAACATGGCTTATTACAGACTTAAAACAAAAATCTCAAAAAGGTTTGGAAGTTTTCATTGTCCACAATGGTTGCAACTGTAAAAGTGTCACTGTTAAGGATACAGCACTGGCGTGATTGATGCCCACAAAGACAGCAATGCAGCGCATCACGCTTGCCCACTCCCGCTTGAACTTGTGTGGTTCTCCAAGATGGTGGTCCAAGCAGGGGTACAACAGACCAACCACAGCTGAGAAGAGAAAACAGAAAGTATTTTAAACAACATTCATTGAAAGGGGGAAAAAAGAAGAAGAAAAAAACATTTTTTACATCTGCTTGGTATTGTTTGACGCCTTTTAGTATATAAATAATGGGTGATGACTTTTGTGTTTAAATAAATCTCATAAGAAGAGTTCAAATACAACAAATCTCTTTAAAAGGCATTTTCTACTGAAAAGGATGTAAACTGATACGCGTCCACATCACCACTATGAGGAATGCAGGGGGAGGAGTCGAGCGTGACCGAATTATTTATTAATTTCTGCTGCACACGACTTCCGTGTTTCTCTTTTCGGGTAAGTGGCATGTTCGGCGTACCAGCCAATGGCGTGCCTCTCTCGCAGCTCACCCGTTCTGAGCGCAGCCAATGAGAATGCAGCACCCCAAGAATGACCCCAAATGCCCGGCTGTTACCAGGGCAGCGCTTACTGATAGCTACAAAGCCCAATGTCAACAAAACTGTCCCCGAATCACTCATCTTACATAAAAGACACGATAACAAAAAGCCCTCAGCAAGCACACCGTCTTTGTTTGTTATCGTCACGAACAAAGCATTCGAGCCCAAGTGTTTCAGACAGACTCACCAGCAGCGGTGCCACAGCAGAGGGGAATCCACCAGGCGGACGAAAATAGCGTGTCCAGCACTTCCTCTGGAAACAATGTAACGTTTCTCTGGATCTGTAGTAAGTTTAACACCAAAGCGAGCACAACTCCCACGATAAACAACACAAGCCCCCGTCGAATTAAATTGGCGGACTGGAGGCTGTGCAGAGAGCCGTACGCGTGGCTCAGCACTGAGGTTATGATGGACATCATTTCACCCGTTTTACAGACAATCCAGCCGGCGCTTGACAGGTCCTTCGTCTTCACACTGGTCGAACAGGAGCAGCTCCAACAATGTTCCTCTAGTCTTGGCATTTGGCACTGTTGGAAAACAGTAATACTCATTAATGATTATCACTAACTTGATCAAATAAAATAATGTTGAAAGTCAAGTATTACGCTACAAAAAGCAGTGCTGTAGCCCAAAAAACAATCTGTTCCCAATGAGTATTAAGTGGAAGTAAAGGGAATGAATAGGCTACCCACCTTGATCTTTTAGCGATGTCTTCGTCTAAAGCAGAACACGTCTGTGCTTTCAAAACTCTTTTACAAAAACGAGAGGCTACCTACAAATAATTTCAGATGTGTTGTTTGGTCACATCATCTGTTAGAGAAATACTGCTGCCTCTTTTCATCCCTCAGTTGAACACTGCCACACGCGCGCTTCCTCTGCAGAAAACAAGCGCGGTCATGTCTGGTGAGTCTCTCTAGCCAATCAGAGTGCGGCGGGCCATATGACGCGAACGCGCGCCACCCCTCTCTGACAGACACGCGCTGTTGATGTTCGCCATCAGCTGTTCGCCTTGTGTGTGTGTGTGTGTGTGTGCGTGTGTGTGTGTGTGCCTGTGTGTGTGTGTGTGTGTGTGTGTGTGTGTGTGTGTGTGTGTGTGTGTGTGTGTGTGTGTGTGTGTGTGTTGACGCTATGCCAGAGTCATGCAGAAAAGTCTTAAACTTCTAGATTGGTTAAGTTTAATGACCTTGCTTTGCTAAATCCTTTTCAGTAACTAAGCAATACAGCACTGATTCGAGATTTTCTCAGTGTTCAATATTGCTGTTCTCCTGTTTGCACAAAACAAACTACTTGTTGGGTAAATGTATTTGTAATCTTTTCAGGGTACAGACAAGAAAGCTTTTTGCTGATATGAACTTTTTTTTAGTTCACTATGAGTGAACAGGCCCTGAAAGTGTATGAGATAATGCGGATTTGTTGGCTATACGTGACAGCGTGCAGTACGTGTCCGTGAGACTGAAAACAAGAAATCAGGTCATGATGCTCAGTGGGCTGTTCCCCCACTGTAAATAAACTTGTGTACTTATAGTTTATTGATTCAGAGCAGAACAGAGTTCAGTCTCTTACCTCAGTGGAACCACTCCTCACCAGATAAATGAGTCTGATGTTTGCCCCTTGTCAAGAATGACTGTCAACAACTCTTTAGCTGCTGTTTTTACAATAAAGGTTCCAAAATGGGCTTTTCATTGCAGTGCTAGAAAATAACCATTTTTGATATCTAAAAAGCTTTTGTGTTGATGAAAGTTCAGAAAAGAAGCATTATTTTATTATTTAAACTTATGTGCAATTGAAATGTGCTGTGGATGTTAACGAGTCACGATACACCAAAACACATTTTTTTGAGATGTTGACAATCATAAATATGACTCACGTTGCTAAAACACTATTAGGACACATATATTTCACAAAAAAGTGAAAATTGGTGGGTATTGCAATATTTGAGTCAATTCATTCTTCAGATTTAAAAAGAAATGCGTCACGCTGCGTCACGGCCATGAGATCATAGTGTAAATTCCAGCATGGAGACTGGATGTCTGAACCGGTACAACATGATGTCTGAGTTTTCAGCATTAATTCATTACAAAGACTTGGTTCGAACCATTCAGCGCGCTCTACTGTGAATGAGGTGCAACTTCATTAATATGCATGATATAGTTCAAAGACGGTTTTTACCTGTTACAGTGCCCAGATGACCAACCATAATTACAACAAGTAGTAGAAGAACAATTGTTTGGAGATATGGATCGTCAGTGTTTTTTTTTACCAGATGAGCTTTTCACATCTGGAAATGGTGAAATCCAGATTTGCCGCTTTCCTTCTTTTAAAAAAGACGCGGTTCTAGTTAATGTTGATTGTCCTGTCTAGTTTTGGTAAGTGATCAGTGTTCTTTGTTTATGTTAATTAAGATGGCAAATTGCGATATTAAATTAGATTAAAACAAGACTCTTCCAGCTGTTAATCTCATCCAATATCTTGTTTGTCACAGGGGGCATGAATGAAATGTTCCTGAATGAAAGTGAAAGAGTCAAACTGTAGTTGAAGTCAACAAATTAAAAATGAAACACCCGAAATTACATTAAATTACATTACTCCGGAGGAAATGTGGAAATGTGGATAGCGTGATGACGTTATAATCGAATTTTGTGCTATAACATGTAAAACAGGATCATGAAAGGAACATTCAAAAAGCAACTCATAAACACCTTAATCATAATATTGCCATATTCAGATTAAGGCAAATAATTTGATTACTGATTTCCATGTAAACGTGTCTATCTCCACTCCATTAGCTTCTGCTCTGGAAAGACGCTTCTTTGGAAATCACAATATTCTTAATAAACGGCTAATAAAGTAAAGCGCTGAAGTGAAACCCTTTTCTCTAATACTCTGTTTTAGCTGGAATTATGTCATAATACTGAAGTCTGTTTAAGACCTAAGGTTCCTTCAGACTATAAGTACGCACATGTTGGAATGTTCAAAAGCAGTCTGAGAGTTTTGCAAATAAATTGGGAGTAACATATCTGTTACAACTTTCAGTGATTTTTATAAGTTTAAAACTTTTATAAAACAGCATGTTTGGAATTAAGACAGTAAAATGCTATCCATTTCTTAACCACTATATTCACCACGACCGTATCGTGTCAGTAAACATAATGTGTGTGTGTGTGTGTGTGTGTGTGTGTACTGCAAACAGCATTTGTGTGAGATTCATAATTTCAGGAAGGCTTGAAAAAACTCCACCACAAATACATGAAATAAACTTGGTATTTTTGATGAATGAGCTGTATTTCAGCTTTATTCAAGTCTGTCTCTGTCGCTGTGCTGTTTATCTGACATACCGCATGATCAGAAGCAGACACGCACATGGGAAGGTGGGCAGAGAGAAGCAGCTCATTTGCATTTAAAGCCACAGGCTACAAAAACAGCTACACTGTATTTAGACACAAAAAATGGGCAAATTCTGGAGGCTTTAAAGGGCCATGAACCCCCCCACTTACGGTTTAAGTCTACCTCAGAAATTAAAAAAAAAAGCATCATAATGGGTGTGGAGCTCCTCGAGCAGAGGCAGGAGTGGGTGTGGCCAGCAGAGCAGGGGAGAAGGAGGGGAACTGTTGTCAGTTGGCAACACAAAATGAGACACAAACCTTGAGGAGATCCATGATTTTAAGGTTTCCAAAGTTAAAATGCAAAGAAATAAACAGTAATATAATGCCCTGCTACATTTGTTATTTTATTTTATTTTTTTAACAAGAAGGTCGCTGGTTCCAGCCTCAGCTGGGTCACTTGGCATTTCTGTGTGGAGTTTGCATGTTTCCCTGTGTTCGTGTGAGTTTTCTCCGGGTGCTCCGTTTTATCCCACAAGTTCAAAGTCATGCAGTACAGGTGAATTGGGTAAGCTAAAATTGACCGTAGTGTCTGAGTGTGTGTGAATGAATAAGTGTGTATGGAAGTTTCCCAGTGATGGGTTGTGGCTGGAAGTGCATCTGCTGCATAAAACATGCTGGATAACTTGGTGGTTCATTCCACTCTAGCGACCTCAGATTAATAAAGGGATTAAGTCGAAAAGAAATTGAATGAATGAATGAATAAAAAGGTTTGTTGCAACGAGTCTTGAATTGGTCATAGTCTCAGTCATTGTGGGGTTTAAAATTAGGCTGATAGTTTGTGTGACCAGCACTTAGCCTAAGAATGTATTTAGCACACAGGTGTCAATTCTAGTTCCTGGAGGGCCAGAGCTCTGCACAGTTTAGTTTCAACCCTAATTAAACTCACCTAATCAAACTAATTAAGTTCTTAAGGCTTGTTTGAGACCTACAGGTAAGTGGGTTGAGGCAGGGTTGAAACTAAACTGTAAAGAGCCAAGGCCCTCCAGGAATTCGAATTGACACCTGTGATGTAGCACATGAAAAATATGTTACCCGTCACAGTTTTAAAGTTTATACCTTATAAAAAAACAATTATGAGTTAAAATAAAAACACAAACACCTTCTCAAGGTCAATGACAAAGCCCATTCTGATAATTTTTTTACTTTTTTTTTAAATATAAACCTTGGCCATGTTTGGATCCAGAGGCTGTCATTGTTGTAGTAAAAACCTATTGATTATTATTGTGAGTGGTGAAATATTGACACAACTGACGCAGTTGACGGTAGTATCCTCTACATCTATAGGCTTAAAGGCAGCATGCTCAACATGTCTTATCGTTCATGTGAGGACGTGATTGCATAACTGTGCTAACATGATCATAGATACGCAGGTACAAAAACAACATATACATAGCGGATATGTACATACAGTTGTGTTGACTGTTAATCAAGCACAAGCAGTATCTCTGGCCTTAACCCAGATACGTGTCTCATATACTGTGCTACAATGGCAGGTACTGAGGATCCATTCTTTGATCCCTGTTAAATGCCGGATCTAATTAAATTTTTCCATTCAGTTTGGTTTCTTTTTCTAAAGCTTTTCTCAATACACATTGTTCCAAAGCAGCTTTACAAAGAATAGTGCCAAAGGCAGCAGCAGTTGAAAAAACTCTGTACAATCTTATGCATGTACGGAAGTGAGAAACCTTCTGAGACTGGGGAAGTCTTTGTCCCTGGACTGGCTTTTACTTAAATAAATTCATGACAAATTACACATACAAATATCTGCTTCATCAATCATATTATCCTGCAATCGTTTATATTGCCCAAGAGTAAAATAAGCACATTTATATTGTTGAGCTGGGAGATTAACATAAATCCATTGTTAACTTACTTCACATTATCTGGGTGAAAGTACCAAAACTCACAGCTTTGGAAGCAAATCCTTTTAGCTACTGGCTGAAGTGAATCATTGTTCACAATTATATTGTTTTACTGAGGGTAGACTCTTTCTGTTCCAATCCTCAAGAAAACACGAGAAGAAAAAAGTTTGCTGTGTGATCAAGAGATTTTCTTTATATACATATATATATATATATATATATATATATATATATATATATATATATATATATATATATATATATATATATATATATATATATATATATATATATATATATATATATACAGTATAACTTTATACAAAACAAGAAACGAGAAAGGCCAGGCTACAATTATACATATGACATTACATACACAGTGGTGACTCAAAGTGCTTTACATAAACAGGAATAAAAGAGACAAGAAAATAAAAACAAATAATAAAATTATTTAAAAACAGATTGAACAAGTGTTAAAACAGATTATGAAGGAATGAAAGAAAAAGACATAATAGAGTGGTCTGTCTGACGTAGCACAAAGCTTGTTCAGTAAAGGCATGGCTAAACAGATGTGTTTTAAGTCTTGATTTGAACGTGCCTAATGTTGGAGCACATCAGATCATTTCTGAAAGCTGATTCCAGCAGCGAGGGGCGTAGTAGCTAAAGGTCGATTCACCCTGCTTTGACTGAACCGTTAGAATTTCTTGTTTATATGATCCTAAAGATCTGAGTGATCTGTTAGGTTTGTATTCAGTGATCATATCTGTATTGTATTGAGGTCCTAGGCCATTTAGTGATTTGTAGAACAGTAATAATACTTTAAAATCTATTCTGAAAGTAACCGGGAGCCAGTGTAAAGACCGGAGGACAGGTGTGATGTGCTCTGATTTTTTGGTTCTGGTCAGAATCCCTGCAGCAGCGTTCTATGAGCTGCAACTGTCTGACTGTCTTTTTGGGAAGGCCAGTGAGCAGGCCGTTACAGTAATCCACCCTGCTACTGATAAAAGCATGAACAAGTTTCTCTACATCTTTACTGGAAACAAAGCATTACATTCTTGCAATGTTTTTTCGAGATGATAGTATGCTGATTTAAATACTGCTTTGACATGACAACTGAAACTCAGATCTGACTCCAAAATCAAAAAATAAAGATAACTGACCTTATTTTTTGTTGTTCGACCCCAAGAGCCAAGCTGCACATTCACTCTGAGAACCTCATCTCTGTCCTCAAAAACAATAACTTTAGTTTTCGCTTTGTTTAACTGAAGAAAGTTTTCGCACATCCAACTGTTAATTTCATCAGTGCATTGGCAGGGTGTCAATGGGGCTGAAGTCATTGGGCAGAAAGGCTAAGTAGACCTGAGTGTCATCAGCATAGCTGTGGTAGGAGATTTGTTTTTTTCTCATTATTTGGCTCAGTTGGAGCATTTAAATGTTCAAAAGGAGAAGTGCCAGAATTGAACCTTGTGGGACTAAATATGTCATGTCCACCTCAACCTATGGTCAGATCTGAAGTAAAATCTGAACTTTTTGAAGACCGTCCCACACAGTCCAATCCTTTTCCAGCCTATCCAGAAGTATGCTGTGATCGACAGTGTCAAATGCAGCACTGAGATCAAGTAATACCAGCACTGTTAGTTTGCCGGAATCTGTATTTAGTTGTAATATCATTGATAGGAACCCCAGACTTTAAGAAACTTTTTAAGAGACTTTGTTTATTTAAATCATAGATGTAGTACCCAGAGGCCATCTCATTTAGCCATCTGTGAGAACATGGGGCAGCAGAGGATTTCCACTCTTTCAGTATAATTCTCTTGGCCACCACCGTATCCAGCATTAATGCCAGTTGCACATAATAAGTCAATGCCAAAATTGTATTAGAATAGTCAAAAATTGCCAATTCCACTTCAGGGCTGATCATATGCCTCACAGTAACAAGAAAATGAATCTTGCCAATACCTGTTTCAGGAAATCCAAAAAGAGTGAGATAAAGCTCCATCAGCCCCCTCACATCAATGTGTGTACAACTTTAAACTGGACTAACTGAAGTCAAGCATTGATAGAACAACTATGTGTTCTCTGTAGTATTTAATTCAGACCAGATATTTTCAGAAAGATTGATGCCAGCATACTTTTCACAGACTACCCTAAATACCAATTAATGAGACCACATATTTAGAATGAGGCTTTTTGACGCACTAGATTGTAAAAGTGACATTTTTCTGGCTTGATCTCAATCATAAAGAGCTTGCTGAACATAATATCAATAACAGAGCAATTCTTAACAATACATTTCTGTGTGAAATAAAAGTTTTTGATTAACTTTTTCTTCTACCTTTAGATTGATGGAAAGGTTTCGTAGATGTTTAAGGTTCTTAATGCCAATACTTAATTTATCACTATATAATTTTATTGTTTGCTATGGTGAGCAGTGGTGTAAAGTAAAAAAGTTACAAAAGCTCAAACTACTGCATTTGAGTAGTTTTTCTCAGAAATTTTAATTTACTAAGTAGTTTTAAAAATGTGTACTTTTATTTTCCCTTGTGTACATTTTTAGTGCAATATTGGTATTTTTGCTCCACCACTATCCTTCAACCTGCAGTCTCTACTTTTTCCTGTCTATCTAGTCCAGGGGTTCCCACACTTTTCAGCCCGCGACCCCCAAAATGACAATGCCAGTGACTCGTGACCCCCAATATTCTCTGAGGTGGTGGTTATAAATACAGAAACCTTGTATGCAATGACGCACACACACACACCAATAGACCCAAGTCTATTCTTTGTTTTTTTTTTAATGTATGTCAGTGCTGTAAATGGGCTAGAAAGTTTAACCTGGTGTTACAAAATCTGCTGCATCTGACAGTATTGCTGTGTCTTTAGTATAATGTAAATAACCGAGAAGTCGCAATCCAATAGAACTAGTAACTATAAGCTACTATAGTAACTATATAGTTTATAGTAACTATAAACGACTATTCTTTCTCTTCAGTGGGTTATTGATAAAATACAGTAAGTATTAAGGTTTAATAAAAATTAATTGATTTTTGAAAATTACCAGGCGACTCCCTTCATTGTCCCGCGACCCCTCAGGGGTCCCAATCCCCACTTTGAGAACCTCTGATCTAGTCCTGTGATCCTGTCCAATCAAATCACACATAGGAAGAAAATCACAACATAGTGAACTACCTCAAGACATAGGTGATTTATAAATGCAACAAACTGTTTGGAAACAGTAAAAGTTCAAGAAGATGTCTAAAATCCTTACACGGTATGATCAAAAAACTGCATGTGATGATGAAGATGACAAATGTTCACTGTATGATGACTGAAATGGCCACTATAAGGTGCCGTATAGGATTTAAATCAAACTTTGCTTATCAACACATACATAAAACACGTGTATATACACCTATAAATTACTCGCATATACACCTATACTACTGGATGTTCAAAACAACATGGATGAAACTTGTGTATATACATATAAACTTGACGCATGAATACACCCACATACACACGCACATACATATAAACTCGATCCTCACATAAACACCCACATTAACACACGCACATACATATAAACTTGCTGCATGCAAACACACCTATACACACTCGCATATACATATAAACTTGATCTATGCATATACACCCATAAACTCTCACATAAGAATATAAACTTGATGTGTGCATAAACACCCAAATGACACTTGTGCAAACATACAAAATAAAATTCACAAACATATATACATTTAATTGTCTATATACATATATGCAAGTGATTTCATATGTGTGTATGCATGAATTTTCACAGTAAAAGGAAGTTATTTCACTTTAAAAGGAAGTCGTTTAATTTCAACGTAAAAGTCCTTTGAGTGTAATGAACAAGATTATTATTTGTCATAATTCAGGTTATTGCAAACCTTAAGAAGCAGAAATAATGTGATTAATAGAGGAATTACATCTGTTGAATTATGAAAATAGATTATGCTAATTCTAAAAAATAAATAAATAAAAAGGTAATGCAAAGGAATGCTCCTGCAAAATTAAAGGTTTATTATGCAATTAAATTATCGGAAATGTTATTGTGGTTTAATAAATATAAAGTTGCTTAAGTAATCATTTTGAATAAAATATGTTTGTCTAATATTAGTTTATGTTTTATTATTGGTGTCACTATTCGTCAAGGGTTATGATACACACTTATGTCCAGTAGGGGGCAGGAATGCTCTTAAGTGGGTTTTCCTGTCACCAATAAACAGGCTAATGCACCAAAATGCTGGATGCCAGCTGCTGTAAAAATATAAGTAGTAGTTATTTAACACAAAAGGAGTGTCCAGATAATATATATAGCTTTTCCATGGGGGTTAACTTGACCAACATGAGGAGCAGAGACTTTTAATCAGGGTTTTTTTTTTTTTTTTTTTTGATATGCTGAATAATTAACAAATCAAAATGATACCAAAATCTTACAATTTTCACACCCACATTGTAAAACATATAAAAAGCATAATAATTATAAAAATGTAAAAAACAAAACAAGAAGACTATAGGCTACATTAACATTTGCAATAGAAAAGAGGAGTTTAGTTTGAGTATACATTTATATTTATAATTCTGGTTGCTTTTTGAACGTCCTTTAAGGGTTCTATCTGTCCATTTATATTTGTGTATGTAATAACCTAATTAAATTAAAAGGTTTTAAATAAAAATATTTCTTATTTTGAATAGTCTATTTATATAGACTAATATTTTATATAACATATGGTCATAATTTAACATATTTAATCCCTCTATTAATCACATTATTTCTATTTCATAAGCTTTGCAATAACCAGATTCGTGATAAATGTTTGTGAATTTTATTTATTTATTTTTTTTGTATGTTTGCGCGAGATGTTATAGGTGTGTTTGCATGCCGTGAGTTTGTGTATGTGCGCGTGTTGTTGAGTGTGTATATGCATAGACCGAGTTTAATATATATATGCGAGTATGTATAGGTGTGTTTGCATGCTGCGAGTTTATATGTATGTGCATGTAAATGTGGGTATTTATGCGAGAATCGAGTTTATAAGTATATGTGAGTGTGTATAGGTGTGTTTGCATGCAGCAAGTTTAATTGTATGTGCGTGTGTTAATGTGGGTGTTTATGTGAGGATCGAGTTTATATGTATGTGCGTGTGTATTTGGGTGTATTCATGCATCAAGTTTATATGTATATACACAAGTTTCATCCATGTTGTTTTGAACATCCAGTAGTATAGGTGTATATGCGAGTAATTTATAGGTGTATATACACGTGTTTTATGTATGTGTTGATAAGCAAAGTTTGATTTAAATCCTATATGGCACCTCATAGGCCACAACTAAATGCACTTACATAATGTTATATTTACACACACATGCACAAATTACTTGTAAACGCATCAGCTTTTTACAGCGTACTACTCTCTACTTACTTCTCTTGAGTACTTTTAAAAGGTCTACTTTTTATGCTCATACTTTAAGTAATATTTACAACAGATACTTTTACTCTACTTGCTTTATATTTTTGGGCAAGTAATGGTACTTAATTTGTCAGTACTCTTTCAACCAGTGAGTGAATTAAATAGATAAAAACAATGATACAGAGAATATATTTTTCCTTGTTTAATTTTTGAAAGTTTGAGTTGTGATATCAAAGAGGAAAACACTGACATTTCACTAATATACTAAAATGTGCACGAATAATTTTACAGAAAACTTTCTCAGAATTAAGTGGTTTCAATTATGTGACAACAATAATTAAAAGACTATTAAACAACAATAATTTGTAATAAAGTGATTTAATGTGTTAAATATTAAAAAAATAGCATTGGTAGCCTAAGATACACATACTGTGGAGCAGTGTTTCTCAACCACGTTCCTGGAGGGCCACCAACACTGCATGTTTTGGATGTCTCCTTTGTCTGTCACACACATTACAGGTCTTGTAGTCTCTGCTAATGAGCTGATGATGAGAATCAGGTGTGTTTGGTTAAAGAAACATGGAATATGTGCAGGGCTGGGGGTCTTTTAGAAAAGTGGCTGGAGAAACACTGCTGTTGAGAAACACTGCTGTTGAGAAACACTGCTTGTGCTATATAGATGAGGCTGAAACTTTTGCCAAACTTTGAAACCTGAAACTAGGCCAAGTTCATACTATACTAGGTTAGGCAAATAACATTTTGGCTGTTACCATCCTTTAACAGATCCCAGCAAACAATTTTGTGTTTAATATATGTCTAATAGACATTTTAATGTAGGCAGCTTGGCTAAAACAAGGATATACTTGGGCTGTCAGTGAAAATCTAATAAACATCTAAGAATAGCCCTAGACTAGTGGTCAAATAGGCAGATTAGACAGACTTTGTATGTGTAGTCATTCATTTCTGTTTATTTGATGACTAGTCTAGTTTTGGTCTATTCTTGGATGTCTATTAGGTTTTCACTGACAGCCCAAATTTAGCCTTGTTTTATCCAAGATGACTATGTTTAGACATCTATTAGACATCTTTTAAAAACAAAAATGCTTGATGGAATATGTAGTTTAAAAGTGAAGCAAAAGAAGGTGTGAAACTGCTACTGTCAACACAAACCAAACCAGCACCAAAACTGAAATATTTTATTGTTTTGGGTATTAACAAGGTCAAACACTTTTCTATTTTGAAGAATCAACCAGTTTTGGGACATAACGTGGCCCAGGTTATTGAACTACAGTTCAGCCACATACAGCCACCTTTAATAATGTCTACAATACATTTTCCTCAGTCTGTGTCTCCAAGAAGCTTCCGGTTCTGATTTAGCCTTGTGAACTGAAGAAGGCATTCAGTGCCATAATGCACAGGAAGCTCATGCAAACACACATCCTTTTTTACAGGCTAGATTTAATTTTTGCCTGGTTGAGAGGACAATACACCATGTGGAAATTCTGCCCTATAGTGGCTTATGCTCGGTTGTGCTTTGTGGCACAACATCTGTGTGGCAATGTGTGGGAGAGAGATAACGTCTGGGGAGAGGCAACGTTGAGGAGGGGGAGGCAGACTGGAAACTCCCTACGGCCGTCCTTCCTCTTCTGTGATTCAGACCCCAGTGAGGCTCGTCTCATCCTTCACACACACACACACACACACACACGCACACGCACACACACACACACACACACACACACACACAGCATTTATACAGTCATCACAGCAAAGATAGAGTCCTCACACATTTTGCTTCCGATTGTGCCCCTTCTTCTCAATTTTTGGACAGATTCCAGCTGAATGGCTTTAGTGTAAACACTGTACAGAACTCATCTTCAGCTTGATTTGTACATTTTGATAAATTTAAGATTGAAGGCTAAATATCACGTATAGTGTAAAATTAAGCAGTGCAATTAATTCAATGAAATTAGTTACTTTGACTTTTATGAAACTTCAAACAAATCAAGTGAAATCAACATTTGATTGTATTAGACTGAACTTAAACTAAATGAGTTAACCTAACCATGGAGATATTTCAGTTCCCAGCATGCTTTGTGTCAGACTGGAAAAAAATGTATAAAATAAAAAATAAAAGTGTTATTGTCTATTTTTTAACATACAGTGGAGAGACATTATTTAGACTTTAATGTTGGGTTATGGGGAGAGATTGCTGGTTCAAGCATTTTTGTATTGAGTTTGCATGTACTCCCTGTGTTCGCATGGGTTTCTATAGGGTGCTCCGGTTTTGCCCACAATCCAAAGACATGGGGTACAGGTGAATGAGGTAAGCTAAATTGTCCGTAGTGTATGTGTGTGAATAAGAGCGTATGAGTGTTTCCCAGTGATGGGTTGCAGCTGGAAGAGCATCCGCTGTGTGAAACTTATGCTGGACAAGTTTGTTCCGCTGTGGCGACCCCTGATTAATAATGGTACTAAGCTGAAAAGGAAATTAATGAATGAATTTTGGGTTATGTTGAGATTTACAAAACATAAATGGTTTATGTAAATTACATTCAATATAAGTATGCCAGCAGCTAGCTCTCTGCAACTCTCACATGGTCGCCTACTGAAGCTAAGCAGGGCTGCGCCCGGTCAGTGCCTGGATGGGAGACCACATGGGAAAGCTAGGTTGCTGCCAGAAGTGGTGTTAGTGAGGCTAGCAAGGGGCGCCCAACCTGCGGTCTGTGTGGGCCCTAATGCCCCAGTATAGTGACGGGGACTCTATATAGATCTATATAGATATATCCTAACTCTCTATGGTCATTAAAAATCCCAGGATGTCCTTCGAAAAAGAGTAGAGGTTTAACCCTGGCATCCTGGCCAAATCTGCCCACTGGCCTCTGTCCATCATGGCCTCCTAACCCACCCCATATCATAATTGACTTCATCTCTCTGTCTCCTCTCCACCAGTCAGCTGGTGTATGGTGTGTGGTGTGGCGCAAAATGGCTGGCGTTGCATCATCCAGGTGGATGTTGCACACTGGTGGTAGATGAGGAGATTCCCCCCTATGTGCAAAGCGCTGTATAAATGTAAGGAATTATTATTATTATTATAAGTAGGAATATAAGTTTATTCATCAGGGGTCGCCACAGCGAAACGAACCATTCATTTAATGCATTTAATGGTCGTCAGCATCTCAAATCCTCTTAAACCATCTTAATTTTTGTATATTTAGATAAAAAACTAACATTTTGAATCTATTCTTTGTATTATACTATCCTTGCATCAAATAATAATAATAAAAAAATTGATGCTGTGCAAAGTGTTTCTAATGCAGCATTTGGACTGGACAGTAAACAGTCTCAAACTATTTTTCTTCTATTGAAAGTGTTGAAAATACTATTTGGGGAGTTTCTCTTTTTATTTGAGCAAATAAATTTAAAAAAAAAAAACTCTCACATTTAATGCTTTCTAAGTTTACCCAAATATGACAACTTCCACTGTCGAGATACCCAGAAATGTAAAAAGGTCTGTTTATAAATTTAAAAAAATTAAAGATTAAAAATCAACTATTCCAGAAAAATCTAGAGATGGGGATTGAATTGTGGTTTCATTTCGAGGTCTTTTTGAATCTGTTTAACTACCTGTAGATAACAGCAAAGCAAAACATAGGCAAAAGCTTTGTCTTCACTTGCAATGACCTCAGAACTGAAGGATTCGACATAAAGAGACAATCTGGAAGAAAGAGGGGCCTTAAAATGGCAGAAACGGCAGAAAGGCTATAAAATCAAAGCGAGGTTGATCAAAAATTAATCATTTATCGTTTAAAAAGTGATGCTTGCATGATATCAAAACTGTGAAGAATAATTTGCTGTGGGTTTCCTTAAGATTTTTCTATTCATTGGGTTTAGTAAACTCTCAGTTAATGAGGAAAATAAGGTTTGTAGTAAACATCAACTTAACAATACTTGAACATTTAGCAGATTTATTTTCTTTGCTGTAACCATTTGAGAGTTTCCTTGCCTATCTTTTGGATCATTGCCTTGCTGAAATGTCCACTCTGGTTTTATCTTGATCATCCTGCTAATGTAGATGTTGGAAGGAAGCAGCTGATATCAATTTACATTGACAGGGGACAGGTTTCCAGAATAACTACTGAGAAAGATTACAGTTGCTGTCTGGGCTCTCCATGCCACATTCTGTTCGTCATGTGTTCAATACTTTTTCCAATACTTTTTCCGTGTGTCATTTAATTCTATTACACATATATTATATTACACATATATGTGTTACATATATTAAACAACTTAATTTCAAAACTGATTAGTTTTGTTTTGTTTGTATGTACCGATTACTTTGGTTGCTACTGACTTTTTGTTGAAATTTCGAGTCAGCAGCACCTTTAAAAAAGTATTTTCTGAAAATGTTCTGTCATATACACAAACATTTAAACAACGAGTGAATATAGGAAGACAGATTTATTTATAATTAACATGATCTCATGGCAGTTTGTAACTTTTTGATTTATTGGCTAATTCATATTCTTCAGACAATCTCATTTGTAAAATTTAGTACGATTTGCTCATCCCCCAATAACGATTAAGTTTAGGGGTGAGGTTGTGTGCCACGCCTCCTTTTTAAAATTGTTTTAATTTTCGTACGACTGAATTAGCCACTAAACTGACAAAATGTAAAATAGTTACAGTCACTTGTAAAGTCAGGCTGATATAATATAGGGTGCTTGATGGGAGTGAGGGAAGCTAAATTTAAATTGGCTTGCTGTTAGCTACTCCTGGCAGAATTATCTGCATAGCATCATGATGTAGTTTTTGACACAGATGATACTATTATCATCAATTGTTTAAAAAAAATCTATGAGCCCTAAAGAGCCTATATGAATAACATAAGTGCATATAATATGACAGAAAAATTGCATACAGTAATAAAGCACTGTATATACACATTTGTATATGCATATTTAAGCACATTTGTGTGTAAATGACTCACAGTAGTCTTATTATATCTCGTAAAAAAAGTGAAAGAAAAAAAACTTTTATTTTTTCTTTCTGCCTTCCCCATTTCTGTCTTCCAGTCTCTCCAGATGCCTCAGCAGCAGGATGTTATGACAGATCAAATGAATCCCAGATGAAGCGTGGCAGAGATTAAGCAGCAAGTCTGGGTGGAATAGTAGCATATTCAAAATAATGAAAATGTTAAAGTGGCTGCTTTAAATTGACTCATCAGGCGAGACATCCTCATGCCCTCCCCTGACACAACATGAAGTTATGTGGTTGAAACGTTCTAATCCATCCTTTGAGACACAGGATTAAGCTCAAGGGCCAATTTTATCCTCTTTCACAGAATTTTTGGCAATACGTTGCCTGCGTGAATGCTTGTTGATGTGTTGCATTTTTCTTATATAATTATTTTCATCACTCTTCCCCCCTCCTGTTAAATACAGAATATCTTGTCTTCATTTACTGTTTACATTTAGATCTCACCATTTTTAAGCCTTCGGTTGTTTTCATTGCTAGGATTTATCAAGGCTTTTAGAAATGCAAATTGTGCATTAAAAATATATAGTTGCTACTGGTATTTCGTCTGTTTGTTTTTTGGGTCCTCTACAATCAACAATTTTCTATCCCTTCTGATCAAGAAAAGCAAAAACAGTCTGCTGAGAAAGGCACACAAACAAAAGCATACTTCAATATCTGAATGCTAATGAGTACAGATTGTTACTTGAATAAACAATGTTGCTGTTCGAGAAGCCTCAACGGTTATCATTTGCAAGTTAATTGGCAACAAAATATTCTAGCAACAGTAGAGTGTTTGGAAATACAGCAAATGTGCAATAAATGTATTATTATTAGTCTGGGCTGTGTGTGATTAGACATTCCTGCTAAAGTTCAAAGGTTTTAAAAAACAGCGTAAAGTATGGGCTCAGAGCTTTTAGCCAATCCACTGACCGCCAGAGTGCCTTGTGGTTCAGCCAGCCAATCATGTCACAGCATTAAATGGGGGTGTGTCGCAGACATGGGCAATGTTTTGAAGATTGCTCATTCATAAAAAGTAATGTGCAATTATAGTAAAGTACATTAAGTACTTATAATATCAAATACTTAGAGCTTTGCTACTTGACCAAGACAGATCGATAGATGATAAGTGAGGCATTGGTACAAAAATTTTAAAGCAATTTAATCCAAATAAGAATGTAATGTAAAGAAAAATCAGTAACATAACATTCCATGTCAACCATTCATAAACAGTCTTATCAGTTTATGACCTGTACATTAGGCAGTATATCAGTGTTTTTATACAAGCGTGTGTTCTGGGAGGATGAGAATTGTACCACCTGTCACAAACTTTAGTTAATATTTAATATTTGTTCTAAATTACTCCAGTGGAGTGATATTTCTGTAATCTGATAAAAACAATAACAGCAACAAAAGACAAAATAAAAGCAAACCGCAAATATGTCCTTCTTCCAGTGAATGAGTACAAATAACTCAAGCACAACACCTTTATCCTGATGTTATTTTAGATAGAATATAAAAACTAAATGTAAAGATTTTCAGTGCAAAAATAAAATAAATAAATTAA